>NC_087211.1:89688722-89723722 GCF_015104395.2 Macrobrachium nipponense | reverse complement strand
TCTTGCTTTTTAGTTCTATAACTTTCCATGCATTTTTTTCTTTTGCAAGACCTTTTTTCCACTTTCTGATTTTCTGGAACAAGATCCTTCTGTCTCTTGGTATGCATGAATGATGTTTACTTTTCTTCTTCGGTATATATTTATCCACTATTTCTCCACCAATATTTTATATAATATCTCCGTATTTACCCTTATGTCATCACTTACGAAAATGTTATCCCAATCTTTGTTTAATTCTTCATTAATTTCTGACCATTTTATATTTTTACTGTAGAAGTTGTATTTTCCATATCCTTCCACTTTTTCATTTATTGCTTATCTCTATTTTAACTTGCTTTGGAATGACTATTAATTCTATGACATTATGGTCTGAAATACTCGCATTATAAACTATTATTTCTTTAACATAATTCATCTCGTTCACAAATACTAGGTCTAAAGTATTTTCCTTTCTTGTTGGCAGGTGATTTATTTGTTGAATGTTGTATTCTAGTAGCATATCTAATAGCTTTTCAAATTCCCTCTTATCTTCTGCACTACTATTACTCTCTTTTTTATATGTATAAGTACAACCACAATCTCCTATTCGTTCTTCCATTCTACGAAAGGAAAGTTGAAGTCACCAGAATAGGAAAGAATAGTCCAGTCCTTGTGATTTCTACATATATCATCCAATTTTTCAATTATTAAGTCAAACTCTTTAGTATTAGGAGGTCTGTATATTACTATGTTCATCAATTTTTCAGATTCAAATTCTACCGCTATTAGTTCACATTCTGAGTTACTATATTTCTCATATATTTTTCCTTGTTTTTTGTCTTTCCCATATATTGCGGTTCCCCCTTGATTCCTATTTTTTCTATCTGATCTATAAGTTTGGAACCCTTTTATTTGATCATCATTCCCAGTCTCTTGGGAATACCAGGTTTCACTTATATTCATTATATCTATTTTCTTTTCATTTTGGGTTAGTTCTTCTAAGTACTCTATTTTTCTTTTTGTTACTCGTAACTAAACCCTGCGCATTCATCACTATGATGGTTTGCGTGTTTTCTCCTTCATTTAATATTGGTAGTAATAAGGATTTTCCCCATAGTCTCTTTCCGTTCTGGTATGTTGTTCTTTTTTTTCATTTCCAGAAATTCTGACATTAAAAAAAAAAAATCCAACTTTTCCATAATATTTGATCTTCCTTCATCATAATTATTCATTTTGTCTGAATCTGCAATTTTCTCCGTTTCTGCAATATCCTCTTGCATAATAAATACAGTTATTATCTCTTGAGTAGAATTTCGGAGCTGATGCTTTGAAATTTTTTGCTGACACCTCTGCATATCTCATTGGTGGTTTGCTTTTCTCTTTTACCTGATATTCTTGATTTCTCTCTTTATTTGTTTCTTTCTTATTTTGGATTTTATTACTTGGTTGGTTATTTATTTGATTATGATTCATGGCTACAGGGTGCATATATTTGCATTTTTTGTCGAAACTGTTTACATCCTTTTCCTTCTTTTAGGTTTTTACATAGTTTTTGGATGCAGATCTCTGCAATCATCCCCATAGCCATCTAAGTATGCACATTTACCATATATTTCATAGTTTTGACATACCTTAGGATGTTTGTAGTAACATCTTTCTCCAAATCTGCAATTCCCTCTTTCAAAAGGTTGCAGATTTTGTCTTTCTTGTCTATTTTTCCTCTTTCCCGTCATTGTGTAGATCTGGGTAGAGCCTCTTCGGGATTTGCTTTTCTGTTGTCATATCGTAATTTATTTCTTCGTAGGTATGCTGCTTTATTGCCTCATATGAGTATCAATGAGTATCTCTGCATCCATACTTTTATCTTGTTCTTTGTTTTCCTTATTTTTTTCTGTCATTTCATTTTTGTTTACTTCTCTTCCGTTTTCCTCTTCTTCTTTTTCTTCTTCTTCTTCCTCTTCCTCTTCTTCTTCATCCTCAACTATTTGTACATTCAATCTTGATTTAATAACATTGTCTATCCATGATAGACATGTTGAACAAAAAATTCTTGTATCTTTTCTCAAATCTTGCATTACCTCAGCACACTGTGGATGGGTCGGAATGTTGCATGCAGCACATTTTCTGATTAGGTTTTGTGGATTGACTATGCTATACCAAACCTTACACAGTTTGCATGCTTTTGGCATCTTTTTCCTAATGCATCAATTAGGATATTCACAAGATTCACCTTATTCATTTTCTTTGTCGGAATATGTTGGTTTATGTATATTTTCTTTATGTCGAAGCTAAATTGGGAGTCCTCTCTCTCTCTCTCTCTCTCTCTCTCTCTCTCTCTCTCTCGCTCTCTCTCTCTCTCTCTCTGATCGATGGTAACCGGATGTGCTTATGATACAGGTTATTTTGTCCCACTGTGAGTTCTCTCTCTCTCTCTCTCTCTCCTCTCTCTCTTCTCTCTCTCTCTCTCTCTCTCTCCTCTCTCTCTGCGGGCCACCGATGCGTTCACTAATTGGTGCCGGTAAAAAAAAAAAAATTTAGCTAATTAGCAAACTTTAAAAGAAGCCTTTGATGTTGCTGTTGATGTGGTAGTAAATTGTTTGCAAAGGAGGCAAACGCCGCTTTAGGGACGAGAGAGAGAGGAGAGAGAGAGACGGAGAGAGAGAGAGAGATGAGAGAGAGAGAGAGAGACCAGCGCAAAAGGCTGGCTATAGGTTATTTGTATGCCAGTTGTGTTTTATTATTGTTAATAATATAAATTAAGTAAGCAACGTCTATATATATATATATATAATTTATATATATATATATATATATATATATATATGTATGTATGTATAAAGTATATGTATGTCTGATGCTGTGTGTCTTGTGTATATATGCATGTATGTATTTATGTCATAGACGAGAGAGAGATGAGAGAGAGAGAGAGAGGAGAGAGAGAGAGAGAGAGAGAGAGGACCCTAGATTAAGATATTAGTATCTTAGCAGCAAACATTAGTAGGAAAATATAAATGATATAAGACATGAATAAAAACTTATCTTGAGAGAGAGAGAGAGAGAGAGAGAGAGAAGAGAGAGAGAGAGATTTAGGTAATTGATTCGAGCTGCAAATATTAGTAAATAATAAAAAAAAGAAAGAAACAACATCGGTTGCTTGTGCTGTGTAAGAGAGAGAGAGATGAAGAGAGAGAGATGAGACGAGAGAGAGAGAGAGAGAGAGAGGAGAGATACGGGGCTACTGGTTTTCCCCTTCATTTGCTGAAGATGAGGTCTGTAGGTGGGAGCGAGTCCACCAGCAGGTGATTTATTTTATAATGAAGGATAGCATTAGTTGGCACATATTGAAACGTTAAACTCATGCTGCCAGGTAATGAGGCTGGATAAAAAGGTAATTGGGACGATAAGGGGATGAGAGAGAGAGAGAGAGAGAGAGAGAGAGAGAGAGAGAGAGAGAGAGAGAGAGAGCGCCCGCAAGCTTTGGGTAATTGTATCTCGGCTGCAAAAGTCAGTGGAAAATTTAAATGATATAAGGACTAAATAACAGCTTTTATGGAGAGAGAGAGAGAGAGAGAGAGAGAGAGAGAAAGTTGCTATTGCTTCTGCGCGGTTTGGTAAGAATTTTGGTTAATTTTTTTTTTTATTTGACTTTACATCTGTTATTTCATTATTTCGTCTCGCTTTTTTTTCTTGTGAACTGTGTAATATGAAATGGTGACTTTGTTGCTTTTTCAATTAAATTGTTAGTTTTTTCCCCTATTTGAAGTCAGTTTTATTCTCTCTCTCTCTCTCCTCTCTCTCTCTCTCTCTCTCTCTCTCTCTCTCTCTCTCTCTCCAGTTTTCAGTTGCCTTTACGTTCATACCTCTGCTTGTATATTTGTATATCTGACGATATTCGTGGAATACCTCTCTCTCTCTCTCTCTCTCTCTCTCTCTCTCTCTCTCTCTCTCTCTCTCTCTCTCTCATCTCGCCTCATCCGTTTTACAGCTTCCTTGTTTACTGGTTGAAAAAAAGCAAAGGCTTTTGGTGTAAATATGATCAGTGGTAAAAAAATAATAATGGTGCAAAATGCCCCGGCCATAAAAGGCTCCGTAGTCTTCAGATAATAAGATTTGAAAGACGCCTTTTATCCTCTTTGTTGCGGAAGAAAAAATGGCTTTTAATGTTTTTCGGGAATGAGGTAATGTTTTTCATTTTTGGGGTAGGTTGGGGGGAGAAATAGTCTCTCTCTCTCTCTCTCTCTCTCTCTCTCTCTCTCTCTCTCCGAATGAGGTAATGTTTTTTAATTTTTGGGGGGTGGGGAGAAATTGACTCTGTGTGTGTGTGTGTGTGTGAATGAGGTGATGTTTTTTCATTGGGGGGGGGGGTGTGGGGGGAGGAGAAATTCTCTCTCTCTCTCTCTCTCTCTCTCTCTCTCTCTCTCTCTCTCTCTCTCTCTCTCTCTCTCTGTACCTTTTGGTTCTCACCGTTTCTCTTTTCCTTTCCGACCCCATCTGACCTTGGTTCCATTCGCTCCTGGGTTGACTGGTGGGTAACAGGTCGGGATCGATCCTAGTAGAGCCCTGAGAGAGAGAGAGAGAGAGAGAGAGAGAGAGAGAGAGAGAGAGAGATTTGAAATAGCTAATGTTGTGAGTGGTTTTTGCACTGTAGTTTCTTGAAGTAGCTGTAAGATACTTAACCTAACTTTGTTTTAGATTCACGTGTGTGAATCTAATTATTGTATATTTTGGGAGTCCTATTGTACTTTGAATGGAGTTCGGCTGTGTATTGATTTATGTCTATATATTTTCTTTGTGGACTTAAATATTTATTCAAAGTTAGTCTGTCTTGTGCAAGATCATTTTATGTAATGTAAATAATAATAATGTATTCCTCTAGCTTTGTAATTCTATTATAATATTTAGTCAATAAAGTAATAATAATATAAAAATCTTTGTGTGCGCGCGAGCGCGCTCCCGCGTATTCGTAACAACTGAAATGCCTTTGCCAATTGTGTATCTCGTTGGCTCTACCTCATTATTCGCCATTGCACTCTCTTGATATGGTCCCGTCAGCGAACATTTTATTTATAGCTGTGAGTATTTTTCTCCTTGACTTCATCACTCCGTCTGCAGCATTTGATTTCATAATTGGGAATTAACTTTGAAGGATATCCTGAAAGTCCTTCACATCATTTCTGATTGTGGAAATGTCATTTCTCGCTTTTGTCTGGAAATTGTTTTAGATAAGTATTACGGATTTCCGTTCAAGCGCCAACCCTCGAGTCATGTCACTCAATCACGTGAAGCGTTTGGTCTGGGTCATGTTGAAAGGGTTTTGTTGATTCTGCTTCCATTTAAGATAGTTTCAGCCCCCGCCCCCTCCCCCTCTTCCCCGTCCCCCTCCCCCCTCCCCCCTTCCCCCTCCCCCTCCCCCCTTCCCCCTTCCCCCTCCCTCTTTCATACACAAAGAATTTAGTCTAGGTCAGGTTAAAAGGATTTTTGTTGATTTCCGTTCCATTAAGATAGTTTCAACCCTCACCCCTCTTCCCCCTTTTTCCACCCCCTTCGCCTGCCCTCCCAGTCCTTATCCCCTCCTCCTACCTCCTCCTCCTCCTCCTCTACCTCCTACCTCCTCCTCCATCCTCCCCTATCCTCCTCCTCCTCCCTGCTGTCATAAATGCGAGATGCCACCGAAATCGTTTCCTGGAAGTCTACTGCAAGTTTGCACCGTCGGGGTCCGTCATAATCAGTCGAAATCCGCATTGGGTCATCATCGTAGGGAAGACATTGAGTTCTCGGTCCTGTGACATTTTTTCTTCAGAGTCGCTGGCAAAGTCCTTAATTTGTCATTAATTTTGTCGGCTATGTTCGATATTTGTCAGGTTTTTTGTCTCGCATGTAATGGTGTATTAAAGTCGGTGCTCTCGGTCCTGTGACATTACCTTTTCAGAATTGCTGACAAAATCTCTTATTTTATTTTGTCAGCAGCGTAAAATATTTGTCAGTTTTTTCATCATTTTTGAAACTTTTTGTCACGTATAATGAGGGTTTATTAATTAAGATAGGTGCTTTCGGTACTGTGACATTTTCGTTTTGGAATTACTGACAAAATCTTTATATCTGTCTGCAAAGTAAAATATTTGGCAGCTTTTTCATAATTTTTAAAATTTTTCGTCTTACGTGTAAATCGGTTTGAGACATTTTCTTTTCAGAATTGCTGACATAATCTATATTTTACTTTGTCAGCAGAAAGTAAAATATTTGTCAGTTCTTTCATGATTTAAAAAAAAAATGGTCACGTGTAATGAAGGTGTTTTGAAATCGGTACTCTGGGTCCTGTGACATTTTCCTTTCAGAATTGCTGACAAAATCCTTATTATATTTTTCCAGCTACGTACAATATTTGTCCGTTTTCTTTTTTTTATTTTCAGAATTTTCAATTTTTTTTTTTCTCTCAAGGTATTGAAATCGGTGCTGTTGGGACACTCGAACCAGAAAGGTCCCCAGAGAGAGAGAGAGAGAGAGAGAGAGAGAGAGAGAGAGAGAGACCCTCGGGGCTTTTTGGTTTTTCGAGTTTTTCTAGTGGTCATCAAGAGACAGGATGATTACATTATAAAAAGAGGTTGAAAGGCAGAGCGGTCATTGGATGTTGTAAAGTATGACAGGGTACATTTATACATACGGGGATTTTGTGGGTGTGCCTTATGTTTATGATTTGATTTATTTCTGTAATCTAGCATCGTAACATCTGTGGTATAGTTGTATATTTATACGAATCATCATCATCATCATCATCATCCTTCTTCTTCAGTTTTGCGCAGTTATGTATTGAGTCGCTGTTTCCTGGCAGCCTTCTCCACTTTCCTATGACGTTGCACCTTGATTTCTTACTCCTTTCTCTCACATGTCAGTTCCTCGTTGGACGAGTGGCTTACGTGCTCGTCTACCGATTCGGTAGTCCCGAGTTCGATTCCCCGCTCTGCCAACGTGGAATCAGAGGAATTTGTGTCTGGTGATTAGAAATTCATTTCTCGATAAAGTTTGGTTCGGACCCCACCATAAGCTGTAGGTCCCGTTGCTAGGTAACCAATTGGTTCCTAGCACGTAAAAATATCTCATCGTTCGGGACAGCATTAAGAGAGTTGTTCATCAGCTCAGTTGTTTGGTTACTCCCACATGTCATTTGTTATTTTATCTTTCCATTCGAACTTTGGCCTTCCTCCTCTCTTCCTTCCCTCCACCTTCATGATTAATATTTTGTGTCAATAAACTAATTTTGAAGATCTGGACGTGATTGTGATCATGTGCAGTATCGTATTTCAGGAATAAAATTTGATGTTTTAACTGTTCTTCCTACTTTAAGGCATTTGAGTTGAAGTAGCTACACATTTTGAACAAAAAAAATGCTCGTTTTTCCTTCATCCTCAGTGATATTATACCTTCTCAGTTTCCTGGCCCGTTTCTGCTTTGATCACAATCATTTCATGTTTGTGGTATTTAATCAAGTCCTGGATAATGGAAATAGAAGTAAATCGAGTAACCCCGTCCTTGAATCTTGACCCAGTTCGAAGACGAAACCTTTGATTTTGAAATTTGCTATTGGTGCATTTTTTTCGTTGCATTAAAATGCCGATTTATTGCAATTGACGAATCATATTCGGTCTTAGGAACCCCAGGCGTCTGATTCTATCGCATTTCAAGAAAAAAAAAACCTTATTTTGCTTTTCAGATTCCAAAACGTTCCAGGAGATTGCTTTGGTGTGTTGGTGGAAATCGGAATGATTGTCATCTCCTTTTATTGCAGGCAAATTGCAGTGTTGCGTTGAAATTCGAGATGAGTAACCCAAAATTCTTCTGTGATCCTTTTCGAGACTAGGATTAATTTTATGCCAGTTTTTCAAGGAAGTGACAATTTTGATGTTTTTGGGGAATATCTGCCTTATGGCAAGGTGCCCTTACTGACTACTGACCATCTTTTAAATAAAACGTTTTTGTCATTGCTCGTTACACCCGTCAGGCCACAACTTCAGTGTCTGCCATTTTGTGGGATTTTGTGTCCTTTGCTTATTTCTGTTGGTTTGTGAAGTCTTCGTTTGTGCAAGAATTGTGTCTGTATCCTCCGGAGAAATTACTAACTAGCTTTTCCTTATTTTATATATTATTATGTTTTATTTATTTTTTATTTTTTATGTTTAATTTAATTTTATTTATTTATGTATTTATTTATTTTGATCAGTCTGTCTGGTGAAAGGCCAATTGTCGCCCGTAAAGAATTAACATTTTGCTCTCTAATCTTCCTATTGAGGACAGTACAACCAAGTCTGAACTTCCTTGTCAAGAATGACCATTAAAAGCTGTATCAAGTGTACTTGGTTAGGGGCTAGTGCCGTCAGTGCTCCTCATGTGGTGCACTGTAGCTAATTACCAAAGGGTGTTTGCAGCAGCCTTCTGGCCTTTTGCTTGGCCTCCATTCCCTGGTCTTGCTGTCCACCCGCTCCAACATCCCTGTTTTCAGGTCGAGCTCTGATTGACCGCAGGTGCCCAGTTTCTGGCTTCACAGCCTGAATTTCATGAACTATAATTTATTTGGCGTCGCATTTAATGTAGGTAGGTCTGCAAACATGACCTTTCTGATATCTTGAACTTTTCATCAAAAATAAAACAAGCGAGAATAGGGGAAAAAAGATAAAATTCAACTTTAAGAACGAAAGAAAATAAAACAATTCTTGCAGGAAGTTCCATACGAGGTAGTTACCAAGTGCTGTTGCATCTGAGTCACGGTAGTGAATGAACAGTGGGACAGACTCCGGAATCTTTCTGCTATGCATTCCTTTGACCTGGGGTAGATAAGGGCATTGGGTAGCTGTCCATTGACCGTTATAGAAAAATATTCAAGTACCAAGGAATGCTTAATTCTTGTACAGGCAACACTTTTTTTTTTTTTTTTTTTTTTGGGGGGGTTTTTTTTTTTTTTTTTTTAAGATTTTTGCTATTGGTGAGCTTAGAGAACACGCTTTCTAGATGATAATAATCAATAATAATAATAATAATAATAATAATAATAATAATAATAATAATAATAATAATAATACTGGTGAAGAAATCAATGTGGTGTAAATGGAAATATATATATGATATTGATATATATATACACATACACAAACCAGAGCTTCACCATTTTAGTAAATTCATGCTATTAGAAGATTTTGATTAATAATAATCTATAGTAAAAAAAAATCCTAGTAGATCTTTCTTGTTTGTCCGGCCCGGGAGGGTAGGGGAAACATGGTACATCCACCCTCCTCTTGCAAACCCGTTTGTCCACCCCTGGTAAGGCTGGGTTGGTAGGGGAGACATGACTGGCAGAGCCGGGTTCCAGTCCTGCATAGTGCGTGCTTAATCAAGCTTGTAGTAGCAGTAATAATACTACTAATAATAATAGACTTGGGCCAAGATTTTTTTTTCGCCGTCTTTAGAGCCAAAGACCAGTGTCTCATGACGGACACACTAATGCCCCTGTGTTGCCCAGGCCAGATCACAAGAAACTCCATATCAGGATTTAAATAGCGATTATCTTTTATTTACACGTTTTCATCGAGAGATGTTCCCGACATCATGATAATTATTTATTTTTTTCCTTCAGTCATTAGTGGGAATAATGACTTTAAACTCGGCGTATAAATTTGGAATCATTATGGACTCGAACAAGTTATCTTTCAGGCACGCCCTAAATGTAATCAACGAAGATGATTATAGAGAAATCCTTTAAAAAAAATATTAAAACTTTACAGTTGTAAGGGAAATCCCAACTTAAGGATTGTGGGGGGGGGGGTTGAAAAGCAAGTTTTAATAATTTTTTTTTTTTTTTTTTTTTGGTCGTGACCACAATGTTTGGAAAATAATGAACACCTTTTAAAATATTGTTATTACTTGTAATAGTGGGTAAGTAACAGATGTATTCATTAACGCGGTGTGTAATAGATAAGACTTGATTCTGGCTGGACTTTTAATCTTGAGGGTGAAGATAATGTTGATATAACGAAAGTCATTTTACTCAGCCTGACAGAATCCTCTTTTTCACTTACACAGCTTCATTATTGTTAACGGAGAACTCTTATATAGTAGAGGTTTCCCCAGCTGAGGAGTGTACAACACAGGTGTATAGCAAGGGTGGTCTTTTCCGATTTTTAATTCGTGATAAATTAGAATTATATATACGCAAAAATACCTTATAAATCAGTGGGTAGAGTGGACAGTTACACATGACAGAGAGAATAAAGTGTATCTTAGTTTTACCCGACCACTGAGCTGATTGACAGCTCTCCTAGGGCTGGCCTGAAGGATTAGATTTTTTTTTCTACGTGGCTAGGAACCAGTTGGTGTCTTCGCAGCGCTGCCTACAGCTTATTGTGGGATCCGAACCACATTATATCGAGAGACAAATTTCTAATCACCAGAAATGAATTCCTCTGATACCGCGCTGGTAGTAATCACGAGAAGTGAACTCCGGCTGCCAGTTTAATTGTCGAGTACGGAGCCCACTCGTCCCATGAGAAACTTGAGAGAGAGAGAGAGAGAGAGAGAGGTTTTGGCAATGGCAGATACGGTTATGAAATGTCCTTCCCTAAATATAAGGCCTCCTGGTTGTGTCAAAGATTGGAGGCAGTAGTTTATTTTGTTGGATATTATAGATGATTTTCCAGTTTCTTATACATTTTTCCTGTAGGACCTCGTGGAATAGATTAGTGGCACCCATAGACAATTCACATTGAACCAAAAGAAACGTATTCTGTTAGCCACTAGCCACTTTGAATAAACCTATGAAGCCCCTGCAATTTACTTAATTACTTGAAATACATACGTTTAGCCATATGATATAGTATTGATGTTAGACGGGAGATGTATATCGCCTTTCGTGTAAGATATTAACAGCTTAGCCGACTTCGTGTCCAGATGTCCATGAATCACTATTGATAATGGCTATCACTAAATATTTAAACGATTCAACCCTGTGGTAATGACCTACCCATATGGGTTAATACTCTTGAATTTACATCACCTGAAAACCGATCTGTGTTTGCTCACCACTTTTGCCTCCATCCAGTACTGCTCTTTAAAACATTTCCTATTTCGGACCAACTATCGGGGTCGTTTTCACTTGCGGACAGACTCACTCCAGATGGCTCTGGCTTTCTTTCATTCCAACACAAACTCGGAATCTCTTCCTTCGCCCTCCTTATCGCATAATGACGAAGGCAATGGGTGCGGGTGACAATATATCTCATTGGGGGAACACCGGCCTTTTCGTTAGCGGGCCAGGTGAAGACCTGGTGAAGACATCCCTCCTTCGACCGTTTTTATCGGAGAAAACGATCCCTCATGCAAATCACTCATACGGGCTGGGGATGCCATAGTCCCTCGCTGCTATCTCCCGAAGAAACAATAAAGCGAATTTTCGAAGTCCCTCTCTGGAATTCCGGCTTAAATTGCTGGCATGTTTTAATTAAACCAGTTCTTTTTGTTTTTCTTATAGTATGGTCGGCCCAGTGGATAAGTGGCCTAGTTTCTCTGTATCTTTTAGAGTTTTTTTGTGGGCTGTCGATGGCTTTCGAATCTGGAGTGACCCCTTTGCTTCGCTAATAACTTCTCCAACCTATTTTTCAATCTGGAAAAAGGTTAAACTCTTACATATTCATCTCCTCCTCCCTTTTTCTCCCCCCCTCCCCCTTCCCCTCCCATTACCCCTTACGCCTAACCCTTCACTGGGCATTTTAGAATTGTGAGCTGGCAGAGAAGCGGCCTTCTCCCATTTTGACATTCATTGTTGTTTTCCAGTTGGTTGATTTATGAATTTTGGCCCGAATGGTTTCGAGAGATGCTGGGGGTTTAGAGGGGGGATTGAGCAAGGAGGTTAGATCTGGGGAAGGTGGTTAGTGGAGGGGATGGGGATGGACCCTTTTATGAGGAAGGGGATGGGGGAGGAGGTATCCCCCAGTCACCAATCTGTCAATCACTCGAGGAAAGGAGGTCTGTGACCTCAAATCTTCCTCATAATCATCTTCCATTTTGGTTAACCTGATTTCGTTATCCCCTCCTCCTCCTCCTCCTCCTCCTCCTCCTCCTCCTCCTCCTCCTCCTCCTCCTCCTCCTCCTCCTCCCAGTCGGTTTTCTCATGTCAGAGAAAATATGCTGACTTGAACAATCACTGAAAAAATGTCATCGGTGAACAATTTTTTTTTTTTTCAGCGGGTGACCAAGTTATCGTTTCGAGTTCTGCGAAAATTCTCTCTCTCTCTCTCTCTCTCTCTCTCTCTCTCATGTTTTGAGATCCCAAATTCTCTCGGATTAATATCTTCGGTGAAAACTGAAAAATGTAGACGCTGTAGACTACAGCATAGAATTATCTAGAATACTACAGGTAATGGATTTTGTATAAATTGATTTTATTTCAGTTGTCGGTACTGCAGTCTTTATCACTGGTAAATTTAATCGGGTTGTATAACTTTAACCGAAATATTTTTTAAAGTTAATTTTCTTATTTGGAAATTTATAATTCCATGGGAGATCTAAAGTTGAAAATACCAACGTATATTGTATGAATAATGTATGCATACATATATATGTAGAATTGAGTTTTTTTAGTATTTTTTTTCAGTAATGCGCCGTCGTGTCTTGCGAGTAATAAATCTTCGAATCCTGCTTTGTAACTTTTTTTTCAAGTAATTTTCCGGTTGGTGCAGCTTAGTTCAAGAGCTTAAAGCGATTTCTGACTGTTCATTTTTATCGACTCATGTCTAGTTCACCCTAAACGGAAGAGAATTTAACGCATCTGTCGTCAGTCCTGTGAATGGAATGAAAAGAAACTGAATGCCGTTTAAAAGAAGACTTGGGGGGGCAAACCCATCTGCCGTCGCTGAAACCACTTAGCATATCTTCCGTGCAGCCTCAAGGGTCATATTATAGATTTATAATGGCGCCACATCCGCCAATTCTGTGAATTGTAATGGCTGCGATGGCTTCTTATTTCCTAATATTTTTATTTCATGGATGTGTTCACTGAATGCCTTGAAATCCCAAAGGAAATACAGGAAGGGCGGGAAGGTGAAAAAGTTCCCTTCTGCAGTGATTTGGGGGTTTGATCATTTGCGCCTATGGTTCACTTCCGGAATGCGAAATTCTCTACTTTCTTCGGTGTTTCCTGAATCGATGCTAGTTTCGGATACGCTTGTCCTCAGTCCTTGCAACTATATATATATATATATATATATATATATATATATATATATATATATATATATATATATATATGTGTGTGTGTGTGTGTGTGTGTGTGTGTGTGTGTAGAGCAGTTGCATTAGGTGTTGGCGGATCGTACTGAATGTATAGACGCATTTATGAATGTATGTGTATTATAATAACAAAATGTATAGTAGTATTGTAATTTGATTTACTGGAAAAAAGTTAGATTTAAGAATTTTGTGAGAGAGAGAGAGAGAGAGAGAGAGAGAGAGAGAGGCGAGTGTTGGGAGGAGGGGAGGGAGTTGCCGAATCTATGGCATATTGGGGCATGAGGGCCAACCCCCGTAAATTTCGTGGTGTCGATCAGGATGGCCAACCAACGAGTTTTCGAAACTCAAAATTCCTCTCCGGGTTTTGACCCAGATGTCGAAGTGTAGCAGAAGCTTTCTAAAGGTGGAATTCGATTTTGGGATTTGACAGCTGTTGTAAATTAATGTCGCTAGAATTTTTTTTCTTCTCGTGGGATTCATCGAGGGAGTTTGCTGTTTGAAGTATACTGATTATGTGTCGGAAATGCAAAAGCGTTTTGTACTTTTGTGTTCAGAGATTCAGAGATATAAATCATTATATTTCGGCTTTACTTTTGTAGGCTTCGTCAGTGCACTGGTACGTATGTTCATCAAGAAGTTATCATAGAGCGTGAACAGATATGTATTTTGAATATTTCCTACACATGGTGTTGTGTCTTGATTCAGCAGTTGAAATATGTTGAATGTGGAAGGGACCTTTGACTTGCCTGTTTTTTTTGTTATTATTATTATCCATCCACCGTCAGGGGATATGATTATGTGCCGAAGCATACCCAGTTATTACAGCATATATATATATATATATATATATATATATATATATATATATATATATATATATATATATATATATTGATTATGCCAGCGTATGTAAATATGTAAAATGTACAGATTAGCATTTTTTTATTGTCACCGATTGATATTAACTTGATTTGAACGCCACATTCGATCTTTTCAATATTTTGATCAATTCCGAAGTATTTTTCGTGGATTTCCCTTGTTACTGAATCATCGTAATCAGAAATTGGAATTATCACATCCTGTTTCTTCCAAAAAATAATAATAATAAAAATAGAAAAAAAATAAGGATAAGTACAAAGATCGTTTAGTGAAATTATACGCTTAAGGAAAATGAAGTGAACAGGTACACTTTGAAGCCAATTCTTAAAGAGTCCTTTAAAGGATTACGAGGATATCCCGCCGTCGTGAAAAAAATAAATCTATAAAGGACGTCCTATGAAGAAAAGGATATCGATAGGAACCTGTATTCATCGAAGGATAACGAGAGGTGGTGTCGTGATTGCCTGTCATGGCATATGATGAGTCTTTAGAAAGAATAGGCACATTTTCTCTTCGCTTCCTTCCAGGATTTTTGCTTACTCAGGAGTAAGCCTACAAACTACTTTGTCGTCGGTGTTGTTTGTTGTTGGTTGGTTGGGGGCCGGGGGGGGGGGGGGGGGGGGGGGGGGGTGGGGGGGGGGGGGGGGGGGGGGGGGGGGGCGGTAAGAAAGCCTGAAAAGGTCTGAAAAAGATGTTTCGTATTGACTTGGAATTTTAGGATAGGATATTTATGAGTGATTTATGAGATTAGAATGAAAATGTAAAAACATAATTAATTTTTTTTTACCTGATCATCAATTTTGAAAAGGTAATTATTATTATTGTTGTTGTTGTTGTTATTGTTGTTGCTGTTGCTGTCGTATTATGAGCAATAGAATAGAGTGAGGAGTTCAAATTTTTTTTAAATGTATAATTGTGGATTTTTATTATTATGAATATTTTTATTATTTATGGATTCCAACAAGGCATCATTTCTGAGAGAGAGAGAGAGAGAGAGAGAGAGAGAGAGAGAGAGAGAATTGCTTTGTATGTGAGCTGTTTATTGATTTGTTGTTTGTAATTGGACTTACAAGGGGACAACATTAATTTGAAATGCATAAATATTTTATTCTTGGAATTGATCAATGCAATTTTTTTCAATAGCTCCTTAAAATTTGGGAGTAAGTAATTTTCGATTTTAAACACACCTATTATTTTAATTTCGACAAAATTACTCTCTTAAGTTGGCTGGCAATTTAAATTTTTAATGTTAACTACTCGTATCTTCCCATAGATTCAATTTGAGCATTGCTTAGTCTCATTAGTTTGGAATTTTTGTATAGTCACAGAATGCAGTTTACGATCATTATTTGTAGTCGCTTTGGTTAAACGGCGGCTGGAAAATTCCATGTACGACTATTAGGAGTTACAGGGAGCCATTATAATTAAAATGGTCTTTTTATTTTTGTTTTTTCATCAAGTTTGATTTTACAGAATTTGGAAATTTCCATTTCCTTCAACGTCTCCGAATCATCTGCGCCCAAGCCGACAAGCTCTCTCCTAAGTTCGTTTTACTGGGTTTTACGCAATTCTTATTTTCGTCCGTTGCATCTCTCTCTCTCTCTCTCTCTCTCTCTCTCTCTCTCTCTCTCTCTCTCTCTTCGCCATTTTCGAAATGCGCAATCATTTTTGATTGGACGGGATCCCTACTACCCATTCTAGCTACCAGGAACAGGCGGACGGAGCGAAGGTCATCCTTAATGAAACTCCTTTTGGTTTTATAGCTTCACGGGAAAAGGATATTGGGGTGAGGGATCTTCGCCCCCATCCCCCCTCCCCCCACCCAACCCCCGCCCCTTCCCCCCTGGATGACATCATAATGTGCTGCTGTGAGTGACACACAACAAATGGGTATCATTGAGTATGGGGTACGGAACTTTGTCATTTTCCCATTTCGAGTCGGCTGCCCGTGGGCGGTGTGTGGGGGAGGGGGTTATGGGGGGAGTGCATGAATATTTGGAAACATCCGGATTTGAGTATATTGGTTCATAAATTTTTCGGCGTCGCTGCTTCACGGAGGTGAAGAACAGGTAGGTTACATGGTTTGGGTATGGGCATATACAGGGATTTTATTATAGGTATATATGAGTACCTTTATGCTTGCACTTTTATTATTATTACTACTACTACTACTACTACTACTACTACTACTACTACTACTACTGTAGGGTGCGATAGCTGAGGTTGAGGAGCGTTGGGTCTGGTCAGTACCTGGCTAGGTGATCAGAAAGAAAGGTTGTTCTGTGTCCATGCAAATAGACAGGTGTGAACATATCATTCGGCTCCCGGCAGGTATTAAGGGACGAGGGAGATGAACAAAGCCGTGAACCGTAGCTGACGCATGAATGGGGCCCTCTTGATGAACCAGGTGAGAGCCAATTATTTTATAGTGTTCCTCCAGTTGCGTCTTGCAAACTTTTATACTCGCAATTTCCGTTTCAGCTTTGAATGACCTCATAGATCCCAGCTCTTGGCCTGTGGCCTAAATTATTTATTCCATTGATTCCATAATAGTTTAGGATGA
The DNA here is from genome assembly GCF_015104395.2 of Macrobrachium nipponense. Classification (NCBI taxonomy): domain Eukaryota; kingdom Metazoa; phylum Arthropoda; class Malacostraca; order Decapoda; family Palaemonidae; genus Macrobrachium; species Macrobrachium nipponense. The sequence continues at coordinate 89,707,033 of NC_087211.1, read as the reverse complement.
TGTGAGACGTATTTGGCACTGAAGGTAACTTACAGAAAAAAATAACATAGTTACGGATACACGATAAATCAGCTGCTTTTAGCTTCTATACATAAGTGGGGTCGTTTTTATTGTAGCATTACATAACTGGGGTAGTTTCCTTGTAGCGTTGCATGACTGTGGTCGTTTTTCGTGTTGCGTTACATAATTGGGGTCGTTTTTCTTGTAGCATTACGTAATTGGGGTCTTTTTTCTTGAAGCATTACATAATTGGGGTCGTTTTTCTTGTAACATTACCTAATTGGGGTCGTTTTTCTTGTAGCATTACATAATTGTGGTCGTTTTTCTTGTAGCATTACATAATTGGGGTCGTTTTTCTTGTAGCATTACATAATTGGTGTCGTTTTTCTTGTAGCATTACATATGTGGGGTCGTTTTCTTGTAGCATTACGTAACTGGGGTCGGTTTTTCTTGTAGCATTACATAGCTTAGGTCGTTTTTCTTGTAGCATTACGTAACTGGGGTCGTTTATCTTGTAGCATTACGTAACTGGGGTCGTTTTTTCTTGTAGCATTACATAACTTAGGTCGCTCTTCTTGTAGCATTACGTAAGTGGGGTCGTTTTTCTTGTTGCATAACAGAACTGGGGTCGTTTTTCTTGTAGCATAACAGAACTGGGGTCGTTTTTCTTGTAGCTTTACATGAGTAGAGTCGTTTTTCTTGTAGTATTACATAACAGGGGTCGTTTTCTTGTGGCGTTACATAAGTGGGATCGTTACATTAGTGGGCCGTTTTTCTTGTGTCATTACATAACTGGGGTCTTTTTCTTGTAGCATTACGTAACTGGGGTCGTTTTTTTCGTAGCATTATATGAGTGGGTCGGTTTTTTTGTAGCATTGCATAACTGGGGTCGTTTTCTTGTACTACATAACTGAGGGCGGTCTTTCTTGTAGCATTACATAACTGGGTCGTTCTTCTTGTAACATTACATAATGGGGTCGTTTTCCTTGTAGCAGTACATAACAGGGGTCGTTTTCTTGTACTGTTAAATAACTGTGGTCGTTTTTCTTGTAGCGTTACATAACTGGCTCGTTTTTCTGGTGCTATCACTTAACTAAGTCGTTTTTCTTATAGTATTAAATAACAGGGGTCGTTTTCCTTGTAGCATTACATAGTGGGGGTCGTTTTTCTTATTGAAATATGAAAAAAAGAGAGGCAGTAGAAGATAATGGGGAAGACTGAAATTCTGGAAAGTAAAAAAGAGAGAACGAAAATCTCGAATAAAATTAAGTGAATGAACGAAAATCGGAAGAAATTGGAAGAACGAAGATAAAACAAAAGAAAGTAGAAGCTATAAGTAGAACAAGATGAGTGAAGTGGAAATTAGAAAATATGTTAAAATAAAATGATAAATGGGAAAAGAAGGAAAACGAGAATGGAAATGGAAAGTGGAAAAGATAATTGCAGATCGGAAATAGAAAACTGGAAGAGAAGGATAAACCGAAAAGGAAGAGATAAATCTGATGATAAAGAATAATGAAAAATTGATTTAAGCTCTTAAGGAAACCTCTCTCTCTCTCTCTCTCTCTCTCTCTCTCTCTCTCTCTCTCTCTCTCTCTCTCTCTCTCTCTCTAAGTCAAATCCATTGAGCTGGTCTTTGTAGCAGTCTTCATCCTCAAATAATTCTTAATGCGTTAATTAATATTGATTTCTTTATCATGTTTATGAAGCCTTCACTTAATTGTTGCCTTGTTTCTCTTATACACTATTAGGTTGTTTCTTTGGTGTTTATTTTAAATTAAATTTTTTCTTAAAATTTAATCCGACTTTGTCATTCGCCCTCATTTGATTTGGTTTTTGCTTTTTGACTTATTTTTCACTTTATCATTTATCCTGTCATTTTCCTTTCGTATTTTATCTCGTCCCTTTAGTGCTGTGTCGTAATTATGTAATTTGACTAATGTAAGTGGTATTATATGCCTGATTTAGCTGCTTAGAAAATAGTGTGTGTATTTGATTTTAACAGTGCTGTAGATAGCTATCTCAGGCTCCATTTTTTTATCAGTGCTTGTGTCTGTATATGATTTTAACGGCGATGTAGATAGTTAACCAAATCTCCAATTTTTTTATTAGTACCTGTGTGTTTATGATTTTAACGGTGTTGTAGATAGTTAACCAAAACTCCATTTTTTATTGGTACCGGTGTCTGTTTATGATTTTAACAGTGTTGTGTATCGTTAACCAAATCTCAAATTTTTTATTAGTACTTGTGTCTGTATATGATTTTAACAGTGTTGTAGATAGTTAACCATAGGTTTAATTTTTTTTTTTATAGTAGATTCACATCACCCGTGCATCTGATGTCTAGGTCCCTTACGACGCTCCTGATTGGCTGTTGATAAACCAATCACAAGGCTGGAAACTCCCAGTCTCTCGCGAGAGTTCACTTAGGCAGGATGTATGTTCCACCTCTCCTGAGGGATACGTCTTTCAGAAGTAACCCTGAGGAGAGGTGGAACATACATCCTCCCTATGTGAACTCTCGCGAGAGACTGAGTTTCCAGCCCTGTGATTGGCTTATCAAAAGCCAATCAGGAGCGTCGTAAGGGACTGGCCTAGACATCAGATGCACGGGTGATGTGAATCAACTATAGTACTTGTGTCTAGTATATGATTTTAACAGTGTTGTAGATAGTTATCTAAAGCTCCAATTTTTTTATTTGTCAAAATAAACCAATTTTGGAAACCTTACACGCGTCCATAACCATATTTTGAATTCCAGTTTGTGCAGTATTGAATCGAGCGATCAATCAAGCAATCTGTCAGACATCAGCGTTATTTGTTCTCCCAGGATGTAGAATCAATCGATCCGGTTTTTAGGCGCACAACAAAAAAAAAAAAAAAAAATCCGTGATCCATTGGCTTGGGTTTTCATTCTGTGTGTTTTTGTGGTTGCCGTCGGTGTTGTGTTTAACTAGACCAGTTGTCTCTTTACAATTGCTTTTCAATATTCTCTCTCTCTCTCTCTCTCTCTCTCTCTCTCTCTCTCTCTCTCTCTCTCTCTCTCTCTCTGAATGTGTGTATATATATATATATATGATATATATATATATATATATATATATATATATATATATATATATATATAGAAGAATCAAAGGGGTAGCAGAAACTGACCAACATCCAGGTTGAAGAAGTAAAGGCATGTCTTTCACAAGCATCGTTTATTACACCAACGTTTCACATCACATGATGCATCCTCAAGGCTGGAAGTTATTTATTAGGAAGGACTAAAACATCACTCACTCATATAAAAAAATCTAAAAAAGCACAACAAATATTTGTTGTGCTTTTTTTAGATTTTTTTTTAATATGAGTGAGTGATGTTTTAGTATTCATAATTATATAATTTCCAGCCTTGAGGATGCATCATGTGATGTGAAACGTTGGTGTTAATAAACGATACTTGAAAAGACATGTTCTTTACCTCTTCATATATATATATATATATATATATATATATATATATATTATATATATATATACTGTATGTATATATATGTAGTTATGTATGTGTATATATATTATATATATACATATATATATTATATATATATAATATATATATATCATATATATAGATATATATATATATATATAATATATATATATATAATATGTTTGCACTTGGCGTTTATTTACGAGAGAGAGAGAGAGAGGAGAGGAGAGAAGAGAGAGAAGAGAGAGAGAGAGAGAGAGCGTTTGATTTATTTTTTTGCACCATTACAGGACATTACAGCCGTGTTTATCATATCTTCCATAAATGCAGGGTGGTAATCACCGCATTGCAATAAATGACGAAGAGGGCATTTGTATTTCTTAATAAGTCAAGGATTGGCGGAGAGAGAGAGAGAGAGAGAGAGAGAGAGAGAGAGAGAGAGAGAGGAGAGAGAGAGAGGGAGGAATCCGATTGAGGTGGAGACAGGGAACCCGGATGCAACATAGGCGTCTTGAGATGGGCCAGGGGCGGCAGCAAGGAACAGCAGCAAGTGAGGAACAGCAACACCGTAACTCAGCTCTTGATTGGCTTCGGCGTCAGTAGGGGCCCCTCAGCTACTTTTCTGCTACTCCAACCCCCCCCCCCCCCCCCCCGGTTGCTCCCCCCAAGTGGTTTTCCAGGAGCGAAAAAAAAATGAATAACAGAACAGCAGCTGTAGCTGAAATCTGGTGGTTTTGGCGTCAAGGAGCCTCTTGCTATTTTTTCTGCTGCTACTGCTACTTCCCCCCTCCCCTCCCCCCCAAGGGGAAGGGGTTTTTCCAAGAGCAAAAGTAGCAGCAGTAAGTAAGAGCAGCAGTCCAGAAAGAGCGTGGTGCGTTTCTCCAGTTGCTGGAACGGCATGGTAGACACGTGGGGGCCATTACCTCTTGGCTTGTCCAGGTCATCCTTGCCAATTGGGGGTACATACCCATCAAATTGACCCCTTTTTATACGCTCTTTTTTGTTTGGGGGGGGGGGAGATTTGGGGGTTTGAAAACCCCCTCATCACCCCCACTTTTTTTTTTTTCTTTTTGTAAGGTCGGGGAGCTCATTTGGAGACTGGATTCGTTTGGGGGAATTGTTATGAGAAGGAGGGGGGTTGGGGGGTTTTGAGGGTTTGGGGGGGGGAAGAGCCATGGGGGTGGAGTTTGGCCATGGACATGTGGGAAGGGGGGGGGGAGTTTGGATTTGTTGTTACTCACTCATCACTCCTTCTGTTGTTCTGGGGGAGGGGCATAGGTAATGGAGGCGGGACTTTGGAAGAAAAAGGTATAAAGGAGGGAGGTGGGATATTTAAGATTTGGGGGAGGGGGGGACCCAAATGGGGGTTGGGGGTTGGGGTTTTGGGGTTTTTACATCTTGGGGGGAGGGAAGAGGAGAGGAGAGGAGGGAGACGTCTATATATAAAGAGCCCTGTAAGTGATTCCTTTCGGTTAGAGTAGCCACTGATCTGGGAGCCTTTGGGTGAGGTGAAGACGTCTTATTAACAGCCAGCCGAGCTCTTCTCAAATTCAGCGTCCGGAGAAGGTTTACCCAGTGAGGTCCTTCGCGCAGCAGAAGGGTTACTCTCCAACTGGGCGTCTGATAAAGAGTTACCTAGCAGCCCAGCAGCGCTCTGGATGGGTTACCGGAAACTCGGTGTCACGCGAGGGTTATAATACCTTTAAGGCCAACGCCCTTATAAGGGTTACGACAAATTCTTCGTTGTTTGATGGTTTATTGTAAAACTCTCCGTCGTTTCAACGTTACCTGAGAACTCAGTGTCGTTATAAGGGTTACTTCCAAGCCGGGCGTTATCTAAGGGTTACCTATAAGCCGAACATTGTGTCAGGTTTATCTTTAATCCCATCGTTGTATTAGCTTTACACCTCTACCCCCCACTTCGTTTAATGATAACCTACAAAGTGTCAAAAAAGGGTTACGTGAAGTTTAGCGTTGTCGAAGGGTTATTTGTAAAACAAAAATTGTACAGGCATCTAAGGCTTGCTTTAATTGTCGTATACAGTTAGTACTTGTGAAGTCGCATACAGTTGGTGTACCTGTAAAGTCAAGGTGTAAAGTACTTGGCTGGAAACTTCCTGTCTGTATACCGTCGGTAGCATCACCTTCGTAGCCTTCTGCTGTAGTTACTCCTGAAGTCCGTTGTGACGTCTTTTGTCCCTTCACTCTTTCCTTGAGGCGATGTCAATCTTCGTCAGATGTCCCCGAATTTGTTGACACCAGGAACCGCGTCCTCTTCCTTCCTTAATTACTCATCTGTCTCCTTTATTTCTTCCTAATCCTCTTCCGTGTTTCCCCTCCCCTTTCATTCCTTATACATACCTCCGTTCATATCCTCTTTCTTTCCATCTTCTTCTCCACCTCTCCTAACAATTGATTCATAACCTCTCCTAACAATTGATTCATAGTGCAGCTGCTTAGAGGTCTTCCTCCCGAGACATCTTCAAACCTTTTTACTGTCCATTTCTGTTTCAGCGCTGAATGACCTCAGGTCCTAGCACTTGGCCTTTGACCTAAATTGTATATTTTGTTCTATTCTCTTCTCTTGTTCCCTTCCCCAATTCATCCTGACCTCATAGGTCCCAGCGCTTGGCCTTAATTCTATATTCTGTTCTATTCTCTTCATCCTCCAGTTCTCTTCTGTTGTTTCCCCTCCCCCCTTACCCCCTTTTTCCCCCCTCCCCGACCAACTCCTTCCTTCCCGCTGGAATGGAATTCGCTGTTTGCAATCCGGAATGGGTCCCAGTGGATTTTGGCGCAGGATGTCGCTGCCCTGGCATTCCTCTGACCTCGGGTGGTGCCATTAATTGCATGTTTGCGTCGTGTTCCTGCTCGTTCTTTTGAATTTCCTTCTAATTACCTTTCGCGTCCATGTCAGTGTGTGTGGCATTTAAATTGGTAAATAATCCGGGCAGATCATTTAATGTTACATTACATTAAAGCGCTTTTATTATGATAAAAAAAAAAGTTGTAATGGTGCAAGTACCTTTTCCATTCCATGTAAATGTTGACTAGACATGTAACGTGATTCTGCAACTGAATATGTAGTTGATTTGGTAAATTGTGTCATTATTGTTATTAATTCAGTAATCGTAATTATACCCTTTTCACGTATGAAAACATTACCAATACAATTTTCTGAACGTATAATTGAAACCGTGATATTGAAAATTCGAATATTTATTTCATGTTTAAAAATTTTTACGTCAAGTCTTAACAACCGTAACCATCAGGAGCCTTGATTTTCAAGGTCAAGTTATTGGTATATTTCTAGAGACTGCTGGCTATAGTAGGTGTGTCGGTCTGTCTGTCTGTCTGTCTGTCTGTTTTTGTTTTCTGAGATTGTTAGAAACTTTGACCTATGGTGGTTCAAATCCCTCTCCATTTATTTATTTTTCACCTTCTTGCTGTTTTATCCCACTGATTTTGCCCAGTACTATATTCATTTTATGTGTGAATTATCTGTCCAGTAAGCTTGTTGCTGTTACCAGCTCAGCAACTCAAGTGTAGGAGTATTTGGAATTAATAATTTATTTATAATATTTATATATATATATATATATATATATAAATATATATATATAATATATATACACACTATATTTATATATATATATATTACACACATATATATATATATATATATATATATATATTATTATAATAATAATTATATATAATTATATATATCTATATATATCACACTAAGATTTTATATATATATAATACACCATATAGAAATATATAATATATATATATATATTATATATATTAAATATATATATATATAATATATATATATATTATAGATGATATAAATTGCTAGGATTTCAGCTCTCGGTTTTTCAAGATATTATACCACTTTGATTTATATATGTGTATATATATATATATATATATATATATATATATATATATATATATATATATAATATATATATAATATATGTATATACTATATATAAATCAAAGTGTAATAAATAGTCTTGAAAAACAGTGGGTTCGCTAATCTTGACATGATCCCAGTTCTCTTATGTATTCAAAGTCATTTTTACCTATAAACATGGATATCTACTGAAGAGGAAATGCCTTTTCTATTTAGTGTCCAATCCTGAAAGCAGAGGGAGAAAAAGAAAGTATATAAGTGGGAGGCGAAATGAGAAGAACCTATTCCCAAAAATCTCTCGCTATTAAAAATACAAATTGACAGAAAAACTAGAAAGAAAGGAAGAACTCCCAAGCCTCGACAATGGCACTTACGAATATACAAGAAAGGGCCCTTTAAAATGAATAATCCCTTGTACAAATATGCAGAGATCTGCGTTGCAACGTCAATTTGGACAGATGGAAAACAAAAGACGCGCCTTTTGAAAGTTAGGGGTTGGGATAGGATTGCGGAAGGTAGTATAGGTCGATTCATTGTGGTGACAGTATTATTTTTCTACCGTGTCGTCATGAAAACGTGATACTTGAAAACTCCTTTGTTTCCGTTTGAATAAATAACCAATGTGTGTGTTTCCGTCAGGTGGTGTCTTTTTTCAGTCAGTCAGTCTGAAGACAATTGGTTTTTATTTCTTCTTCTCTCCCCTCCTCGGTACGAAATTTTTTCTGCAAGTTGGAGTCTGTGAATGTCAGTAGTTTAATTTTGGAAGGGGATCTTCGAACGGGAATATCTTTTAGGAATAGTGAAATCTGGATGTCGTAAATTGATCGTATTTTATTCTAAAACTCTTGACTTCATGTCGGTTATCTAAATAACGATTTGAAGTTAGTTGTGTCAGTTTTTATGAATTAGATAAAAATGGTCTCGGTAATTCGAGTAGAAATTCAGGCAAATGTGGAGTTCATTTGTTTTTCGTGTTGGGTACTTTGAAGCTGTTCAGTAGCAAAATCTTAGTATTGTTTATATTATGTCATTTCTTTTAGGCGTTTGTTACTTTGGAAGTGTTTAATATCAAAATCTTAGTTTTGTTTTATGACTGCTGATGGATATTAAGTTGCAATTTCCCGTAAGTCTGTGCTGTTACCCTCGGCTCATTTATAAACTTCTCTTAGGAAAACGATTCTCTTGACTTCCATTCTTCTCCTTTAGGTTTTAAATTTAAAGCATTGCCTTTAAAAAAAAGTTTGCTTTAATTCATCAAAAACTACATTTGCCCCTCCGTTCTTCATTCTCTACCTATAACTCGCCACTCTTTCCACAATGCAGATTCCAGCCAGTCTTTTCTATCGGGCGCGATTTCTTCGTATTTCTTTTCCTTAAGCTGTCAAGCGCAGCCTCGTTCGTTTTTAAAAGTGTTTATACAATTTTCCTACATCTACTGAAGTTTTTTTTTTTTTTTTATCCCCCCTTTTTTTTTCAGGTTGCTAACCCAAAGTGTTTCCGACTCCGCAATGTGTGTGTGTGTGTGTTATTATCTGCATAAGTCCCATGATTAGCAAGTTTTCAAGTAAAAATGTTCCCCACATCATGATATGCTTCCGATTTGTGTACTTTAGAGAAGACCAACATCCAGATCTCACAACCCCCCAACATATATCTATTCAAAACCTGACATCCTTGTCGTGTGTGTGTGTGTGTGTATATATATATATATATATATATATATATATTATATATATATATATATATATATATATATATATATATATATATAGATATATATAATCTTTTTCGTTAGAAAGTTGTAAGTTTGCAAGGTTTAGGTTCATTAATATTTACTGTGTTTCTCTCACCTAGAATTGTCTTTATCACCTAATAATTTTTTCTTGTGTACAAAGATTATTGGCTGCAGTATTTAATTTAATTTTCGGGTAGTTCTGCCCTATAGGCACAAAAAGAGATTTTCCCAAGTACTTGTCTGTTTGTTATTTATTTATTTATTTATTTATTTGTGAGTTGTTAAAATTGAGCGGTAGAATGATGTGGTTTTAAAATTGAGCGGTAGAATGATGTGGTTTTATTAGCTTAAAGAGTCTGCATATATCTCGCGTTTCAGTCATAAATTTACCGTTTTTATTGCGTGAAATATTATTTAAGATAATCATTGCATAATTTTTTTCTAAATGAAGTGAGCACTGAAGTGCAGTAGTTCTGGTTTACACAAGGTAGAGGGATAGAGAGAGAGAGAGAGAGAGAGAGAGAGAGAGAGAGACTATATCATATATATATATATATATACAACATCAACATGATATATATACACACACATACATACATACATACATACATAACATACATACAGATCTACTCGCATCCTCTACCTCTCTCCTTACGTCTTCCCCCCTCCCTCCTCAGCATCGTCCCATCCCCCTCCTCTCCCCACCCACCCCTTCCCTTCCAACCTCACCCCTCAACCCGGCAACGACGACTGGACTCGTAGCAGCAGCAGCAGCAGCAGAGTAGTATCTTAGGTCCGCGAGAGGCGGAGGTTCCCGGGAGACTCCAGTGGCAGAGTCGCTGCGGTGCCGTTTGGTGGTGCGGTGTGTGTGTGTGCGTGGTGCGCGGCCGCATGGCGGTGTGATATGTCCGTGCGTACGTACGTATGCGCATGTGCACGCGCCTGCTTATTCTACTCTTTCTTGTGTGTGTGTTTGCGTTTACTGGATTTATTTATAATGTTGTGGATTGATTGTTGTTCAGCAAGGGGACGTTGGTGATGTTGAAAATGTGTGAATAGATTTTTTGAAAAAATTATTTGGAATTTGTTTATTTTTTTTTGGGAGGGATAAGATTAATTTGTTTGTGACGTCACGTGACGTCATTCATTTCTTGATAAACAAACGTTTTCGTGGAAGTGGCGTTAGCGTCGTGGAGATGTTTGTGAAGTGGATGCATACATAGCTATATAGTTTAGTGATCGTTAGAACATTTGTACTAGCAAGAGTTCCTTGTTTCGAAGTTCCATAGACGAAAAAGTTGCAAAAAAAATTTAGAAAAACAAAAGTTGCAAAAGAAATTAGAAAAACAAAAGTTGCAAAAACTAAAAGTTTTTTTAAAATTAAGTAGAACTAACACTTTTTCCAAGTGTATGTGAAGTGTCTGTGTTAGTGTTAAATGTTGTGACGTGTGTATTTAATTTTGACGATATTTCATATACGAGTTCTTATAGCTGGAACTTATTGTAATTATTGTAGATTGTTACCGATGTTTCTCAGTCACACATACTGTGATTTTATAGGAGTGGCCAACTGTCATCGGTCAGTATGTATAGAAGAATACAGTGCATGGTTTATAGGTGAACGAAAGTGCCTTGCTTTTTTTTATAGATAACGGTTGATTTCCAGAAAAACAAACAACTCTATTTTAACTTTGCATAGATAAAACATAAGCAATCAGGAGGAGTCTTGGATCAGTGAGGGAGGAGGGAGAGGGGGAGGGAGCAAGACGTTTTAAAGTCCCCCTCTCACCCTCACGTGGATACCTTCTCCTCCCACCGCCTCCACCAGCCTCTCCCTGTATCCCCTCCCTCCTGCAAGAAAACTGGAAAGGGGAGGAGGGGGGAGTTGGGAGCATGTAGGGGGAGGAGGAAGTGGTGGAGGGGAAGGAGGAGGAGGAGGAGGTTGAGGCTTGCCAGCCTCGCGCGCTGGAATGCGTGGAATGCGATGATCCTGGAAAAGCAAATATAATTACCTTGTTGTGAAACATTCCATGGTTTTGGGAAAGGGACTTTGTATAGGTGGATGGGAAAGGGGGCAGGGAGGGAGATAGTATATATATATAATATATAGATATATATATATATATATATATATATATATATATATATATATACATACATTTCCGCGTTTTCAGCTTTTATCTTTACTTTTTCTTTATATTCCAGTTCGTGTTGACCTTTTAAGTTGAGAGGTACTAATAAATCTATCGAGGACGCGTCAGTGAATATTAATTCAGTCTCTGCATACAGTGATCCAGGTTTCACACGCTATTATTATTATTATTATTATTATTATTATTATTATTATTATTATTATTATTATTATATATCCACGTGCTGCTGCTTGGAGAAAGACCGATGAGGTAGGATGCAAGCAAGCAAGCAAGCAAAAGCACGAACTTTGTTGTAGATGTGTGCCTTGGCAAACGCACAAGACAAAAGCACGTAGACGACTGTGCTTGCTAAAGTTGGAAACAAATGAAGGCAGTGGTCATGATGGCCATCCCCCTTGGATGGCGAAGTGGGTGGATGGTCCCTAGAGAGGAGGGGAGGGGGAGGGGGAGGGGACGAGGAATGGGTAATAACTATGGAGGTCGTCGAAAATAGAGGATAATTGTAGACGAGAGGAATTATGATAATTACGGGGTTTAGGGAGAGGAAAAGATTTCCGTACAGGAGGGGACGTGATGATAGTGGGTCAGAGGGAACAAATGATAATTGAGAGAGAGAGAGAGAGAGAGAGAGAGAGAGAGAGAGAGAGAGAGAGAGAGAGAGAGAGCGCTGGCGAGCTGTAAACTTTAGGAGCCTTTTGATAACAGTACATTGTGATAAACATGGATTTGCATTGCGTAGATGCAAACGATCTGGAGAGAGAGAGCTGTAAACTTCAGGAGTGTTTTGACGACATAAGTAATCGTAGCAAACTATGATTTGCATCACGTAGATAGAAATTTATGGGTAGATTGTTGTTGCTTATTGTTTATATGGTCGATTCTGAAAATACAATAAATGCCGAGGAAAGGCTGATTATTCCTTTGGATTTTGAGTTCTGTTTATAAATGCATTGCCCATATTGTTTCTTAACAGGAGCTTTAATTTATTTAGGTCAATTGTATGTCAGTTGGTTCGAGTTGAATGTAAGAAATGTAGAACCTGTGGATCTATTTGAATATGTTTGCAATATCCGCGAGAACTTGGAGACTTCTTTTTGGGAGGAGCCAATTTCCTAATCCACAGGAAATGCTGCGCTTCCCTGGAAAAGGGGATTTTCTCTCACGAGGCCCCGATTTTGACAGCGTTTTACAAGAATTGCTTTCATCAAAGGAATTCTGGGAAGAAACGACGGGAAATGGCTGTATGACAGATGTGCGGCTGATTGGAAATGGCACTAAAATTTGATGAAGGGAGGCGAAAAAAAATTTTTTTTATAAAGGGATGCAAAAGAAGAAAAATAATTGATAAAAGGAGGCAAAAGGAAAAAAAATTGATAAAGGGAGTCGGAAAAAAAAATCGATAAATGGAGGCAGAAAAAAATTGATAAAGGGAGACAACAAAAATTTATAAAGGGAGTGGAAGAAAAATTGATAAAGGGAGTCGAAAAAAAAATTGATGAAGGGAGTGGAAGAAAAATTAATAAAGGTAGTCGAAAAGAAATTGATAAAGGGAGTCGAAAAGAAATTTAAAAAGGGAAACCAAAAAAATGATAAAGGGAGTGGAAGAAAAATTAACAAAGAGAGTCGAAAAAAATTGATAAAGGGAGTCGAAAAGAAATTGATAAATGGAGACGAAAAAAAAAAATTGATAAAGGGAGTCGAAAAAAATTTATAAAGGGAGTCGAAAAAAGTGGATAAAGGGAGATGAAAAAATGGATAAAGGGAGTCGCAAAAAATTGACAAAGGGTGTCGAAAAAAAATTTGATAAAAGAATTCGCAAATGAATGTGATAAAGTTAGGCGAAACCTTTCTGAATGGAAGCATTCAATGATTCGGTATCTGTCAAGTCTCTTGTTTTGTATCTCTTAAAGTCTCGTCTTTTGTATATCTCTAAAATATCTTGTTTTTTGTCTAGAATCTCTTATTTTGTGACTAAAATCTCTTATTCTCTTTCTCTAATATCTCTTAATTTATGTCTCAAAATATCTTGTGTATCGCTACATTTCTTACTCTGTATCTCAAAAATCTGTTTTGCATCGCTAAAATCTCTTACTGTGTATCGCTAAAATCTCTTGTTTTGTATCTCTAATATCTCTTAATTTGTGTCTCAATTTGGTATCGCTAAAATCGCTTAGTTTGTCTCTCTAAAGTCTCGTATTTTCCATCTCCAAAATCTCTTACTCTGCATCTTCAAAGTCTCTAATTTTGTATCTGTAAATTCTCTATCTCCTAAATCTCTGTATTTTGTATCGCCAAAATCTCTTACTATGCATCTCTAAAATCCCTAATTTTGTTTCTGGAAAATCTGTTATTCTCTATCTCCAAAATCTCTTAGTTTGTATCTCCAAAATCTCTTAACTCTTTTATCTCCAAAACCTCTAATTTTGTGTCTGCAAAATCTCTTATTCTGTATCTCCAAAATCTCGTAGTTTGTATCTCCAAATTCGCTTACTCTCATATCTCCAAAGTCTCTAATTTTGTGTCTGGAAAATCTCTTAGTTTGTATCTCCAAAATCTCTAATATTGTATCTGTAAAATCTCTTAATTCTCTATCTCCAAAATCTCTTAGTTTGTATCTCCAAATTCTCTAATTTTGTGTCTGGAAAATCTCTTAGTTTGCATCAGCTTGTATCTCCAAAATCTCTTAGTTTGTATCTCCAATATCTCTTACTCTTTTATCTCTAAAATCTCTCTTAACTCTCACTCTCTTTCTCTCTCCAAAATCTCACTTTTTTCTCTAAAATCTCTTTTAACTCTCTCTCTCTTTCTCTCTCCAAAATCTCTCCAAAGAGTCTGTAGCTCTGTACTGTGATTGTCTCGTGGGCTGAGCGAGCATTGCGGTGTACGCTATGTCTATATTTATTTTCAAGGACGAGCGATTAGTCATTTTACGGTAGAGCGCCTCGGAATTTCGCCCGACTTCCAAGGACTTTTAAATGAAAGGTCTTAAATGTGGGATGATTTTGAGAAGAACCTCTTAAAAATAATGGCTATCGGTGACGAGTTTTTAAATGGAAGGTCTCAAATGTGGGATGATTTTGAGAACCTTCTAAAAATTATGGTTATCGGTGACGATTTTTTAAATGAAATGTCTCAAATGTGGGATGACTTTGAGAACTCTAGAAATAATGGTTATCGGTGACGATTTTTTAAATAATGAAAGTTATCGGTGACGATTTTTTTAACTGAAAATTCTCAAATGCGGATGATTTTGAGAAGAACTTTTTGAAAATAATGATTAACGGTGACGATTTTATAAATGCAAGATCTCCCATGTGAATGATATGGAAAAGAACTTGAAAATGAATTTTTTTCCCTTGACGATTTTTGGGACTCTAGTCGAGATTAACCTTTGACCCATAAACATAAATTGTCTTCTAATGTAAATATAAAAAAAAATTCTGTGGGTCATTTTTCATTTATTTATTTATATTATTTTGTTGTTTTTGTAAGCCTACAGTTGAGTGAGTGGTCATTCTGCTCTCTGTGATGAAATCAATGTAATAATAATAATAATAATAATAGTTATTATTATTATTATTATTATTATTATTATTATTATTAATACCTTGTTATCACAGTAGTTGTATTTATCTGCTCACCAGTCTGGATTAATAATGCTCATTCATTTTACCCTGTGGTAAATTGTGAATTGTGTGTGTGTATGTGTGTATATATATATATATATATATATATATATATATACATATATATATATATATATATATATATATATACACATATACATACATAGACCATTGCCGTATCTCTTACTTTCGGATTAGACCAATCACACACACTATATCTCTCCCAATCACACCTTCTCATTATCTACCGCCAAACAGGGAATACCTAAAATACCTAATCCCATCGGTTTGCCCATCCCTACGGCCCTTTCCTGTTAAATAAGACGAAAAAAAATAAAAAACCAAAACAGTTAGGAATTGGGTGTGTCGCAAGACTTACACGTTTCCCCGAGTTTCCCGAAAGGAAGAAGAAGAAGAAGAAGAAGAAGAAGAAGAAGAAGATGCCGTTAGGTGGTCGGTCGGCCTGTCGGGTGGGGGCGGTCGGGTGGTCGGGTTTGACGCATTGAGTATTTCCGACCCGTCATCGGGTCTGACTGAATATTCCGTCAGCTTTCCCGGATGTGTTGCGTCATTACTTTTGAGGACGGCTGGAAGTAGTGTGTGTGTGTGTTTTTTTTTTTTTTCTTTGGGGGGGTGTCTAGCCTGTATCCTTTACCTCCCCCCCTTCGCCCCTTAGTCTGATAGTCTTGATGTCGATAGTGGTTCTCTCTCTCTCTTTCTCTCTCTTTCTCTCTCTCTCTCTCGTTACCATCAATCTTAGGCGTCATCTGTATTGTGACAGAGGGTCGGGAGTGATCATGTCACACAGAAAATTATTTGAGCACATTTTTGTGCTCAGATCACAACTCATATTTCTACGACGTTGGAATAATTTATTGAAATCCTGAAATTAACGATGATTGAATGAAATGTGAAGAAATTAATGATGTTATTTCCGTATGATTTCTTGGGGGATATCAGGTAATTTTTTTTTTTCATCAGCGGAATGGCTTCTTTCTTGCTTATGTTATTCTGAATTTTCAATTTATATCAGGGGTGCAATGGGCCCCACAGTCTGGGGTCTTTGGTCGCACCTCTGTGTTCCACCAGCCTTATATCCGAGGGTTCTTTTCAAGGTGTTTACTGTTCCTTTGAGGGCAGCAGTCTGCACCTCTTTTATACTTTGGCAGCTTGGTATTGAATGCTTGTATGTGTGTCAACATGCCCAAACAAACTACTACCGCTACTACTGCTACAACAACAACAACTACCATAACATACACATCATTATATGTTAGTTGCAGAGTAACAAGCAAACGTGTTATGTATGATGATATATTACGAAGGTCATTCATATAAAAACATTGAAATTGGTAAATGTTTATATTTTTACAATCTCATGTAATACGTTTGTATTTGTGTTATTTGTACCGGCGCTACAGTCTTCATCAGAAGTCTTATGTTTGATATACTTGAGTACTTCTATTGCAGAGTGAAATAAGGTATTTTTTATGGGTATTTCAAGTATATTTAACATTATTATTTTTTCTCTGCGACTGCTAACCCTTATCACCCAGGCCAGTGCTCTCGATTAAGCTATACCAAATATGGTCAATACTCTATTTAGTGTTCGCGTTTTTCAATGTTTTTTAAAATTTTATATTCATATTTTTACATTGCTCGACTTTATATATTTTATACATCTTAGCAGTTAGGGGTCTCCCCCCCCCCCACACACACACACAGCAGCTGATTGTAGATATCCTCAAGTTAAGTCGAGTAATCAAATACTACGAATCATCACCTGTCAAAAATTCAAGACATTCATTTTCATTTATATTATATATGAATGAATCTCCTTCGAAACTAGACTCGCGTAGCAACGTTGTAAAGTGAAAATAATAATTATTGAGCGTTTCACTTCGATGAATTTTGGTTCAACAAGATGGGATCGCGAACGCGAAATTGGATATTCTAGTGGAAGTGAATTTGAATAAACAGTTTGCATAGTGCATTAAGAATTTTGAAGGTGACTGGGCCACTAAATTATTTTGGGACGGTAAGATCACAGATGCAACATGAACATGTGACTATATGCTGGTGAGAATAACATTGAAGTGCTGGATACCTTTTAAGAATGAAAAAATTGAGTGGGTTACATACTTAAACTAGTGGCATTGGCATTGGGTAGATTAGGGCATTTGTAATAGTGGGGAGATTAAAAAAAGAAGAAAAAGATAACATAACATCATAGATAAGCGTTAGCATTGGTAAAATATTTGATGACGTCGTAATCTGTTTGCGAATTCTCTCCGTTGAAATTGTATTCTGGTCTTTGGAACGAAAAATAGAAATATATGCCACCCTTTCCGTCTGTTTACCCTTTTTGCAATCCCAAGGAAAATAAGTACGTGGCGCACTGTAGTTACACAGCCGCTTTGCTTCATGCCTTTCACTTTGCGTCTGTTCTCTTTGGCCTTATCTCACTTAGCTGTCCAACTTCTCCAACTGGGCCTTGTTCCAATTTCGTATCTCGTTGAAGAACGAATATATTTGGGTAGTTTGTGGGAGTATAACGTTGTTAAATCGCATAATGGTGATAATATAATAATAATAATAATAATAATAATTATTATTATTATTATTATTATTATTATTATTATTATTCCGTCTACGTCGTCTTGATATTGTAGATAAAGCGACGTCGAAAGTTATTTTTGCCTAAATTCATAATTGATTTGGAAGGTTTTAGTAATGTTGGTCTCTCTCTCTCTCTCTCTCTCTCTCTCTCTCTCTCTCTCTCTCTCTCTCTCTCATATTCTGATAGATTCACTGAAGACATCAATACTGTAAGGTATATGGGCATTGTCCCTGAGCTCAGTGAGAGAGATAGAGAGAAATACTCCAGTTTACAACTGTTAATATACTACTAATTCTGAAATGTATGAATTTGAAACATGTTTCTGTACTACCAATGCATACTCGAACATACCAGAGAGAGAGAGAGAGAGAGAGAGAGAGAGAGAGAGAGAGAGAGAGAGAGAAATATTCCAGGGTACAAGTGCTTATATACTACTGATTCTGAAATGTACAAAATTGATATGTTTCTGTACTGCCAATACATATTCGAACACACACATACATACACAAAGATACTTCATTGTACAACTGTCTATGTACTCATTGTACAAATGTCTATGTACTGCTAATTCCGAAATGTCCAGATCTGAAAAATGTTCATGTACTACACCAACACAGTACACATCCCCAAATCCCTCGCGTGTGTGGAGGTGGGCAGGAAAAGTGTGCGGGACCCCGAGAAACACCCTTGTGTACGCCACCCATACATGCGCGCATACCTCCCGAACCTTGCCTGTATGTAGAGGTGGGCACGTCGTGTTTCGTCTTTATTATT
>NC_087211.1:89581222-89681222 GCF_015104395.2 Macrobrachium nipponense | reverse complement strand
ATATTGGCCCGCTGGCCCATAATTTTCGGGAATCAAGTTTTATATCATTATATTTATATCATTATATTCTCGCTTTTTCAGTTTACTTTTAAAGTTCCTGGGTAACTTTCGTAATAAATATTTGATCCCCACAGTCTAAAACCACACTGTTCTTCCCTTGCGGATCACCTTGACCCTTTTAAGAAATACAGTTATTCTTCCTTCCCATCTCTTCCAGAATCTTTCCTTCCTCTAAACATGTCTTACTCACCCTGGTCAGCCGCTCTTTCACGCACGCACTTTACTGTAACTTCTCATGTACTAGTTTCTTTCCAGTTTCTTTCCAGTTTTTCCAGTCTCTTAATTACCCTTTGTACGCCCTCAACAGTCAAATCCTATTTTAATTTCAAACGTGAACTACTCACTTCCACATTTTTATCATTCAGCTTATCCTCTCTTAACGTTTCTTTATTACGAGATCAATTTGCATATATACCTTACTCTCTCTGCTTTCACTTTCTTCGTCGGATGACCAATTATGCTTCTGTGTCCTTGTTCACTCCCCCCCCCCCCCCTCCACCTCCCTCCTTTCTTTTTTATGCCTTTTTTCCTGCCTTTCCTTCTTTTTTGGAACCTTGTCCATCATCTTGTAGCCGTTTACACATCTTGCGTTTTCTTACAATTGCACTTGTTTGCTTTTATGAAAGTTATTGATATAATTAAGTAAATTTTTATCAAGAGCTAAAAGAGGGTACGTCTTTCTCTCTCTCTCTCTCTCATTTTGTCTTGCAAATGCACCCCTAATGCATGTCTGTGTATTAAAGTTATTGTTTAAATATATATTTTCAACAAAGAAGGGTAAGGTACACTCTCTCTCTCTCTCTCTCTCTCTCTCTCTCTCTCTCTCTCTCTCTCTCTCTCTCTCATTTTGTCTTGCAATTGCACTCCTGATGCGTGTGCGTGTATCAAAGTTGTTTATATATTTAGATACATTTTTATTTTCAACAAAGAAAGGGTAAGGTACAGTCTCTCTCTCTCTCTCTCTCTCTCTCTCTCTCTCTCTCTCTCTCTCTCTCTCTCTCTCTCTCTCTCAAGAGAGCCAAAGATGATGCCTGATATTCTTTTCCCGAGGTATATGTGCATGTTTTGACTATCGAGTGGGAATTGACAGAACCATTTTTGATGACAAAAATAGACAATCATATTATTATGTGCGTATATTGATACTCAGCTATGCGAAATACAGATAGTTGGATAATAAAAGAAAAAGGTAAAAGTGAAGTTCATGTCTTATTCATTTCTGTAGGGAAATCATCACTTGATGACCTTTTCCCCTTTGTCGTCTGTTTGCTTTGACAAGGGTAAAGGAGAAAAAAAAACACCCAATACTATTTGTGTGCATTTGTCTGCCGTGAAGTCATCACGCCACCAAAGTGTGACGTCACTGTCTAGCCTAACGTCACCATCAGCTGTTTGTCTCATGCCAGAAGCAGTAGCTTGGACTCTCTCTCTCTCTCTCTCTCTCTCTCTCTCTCTCTCTCTCTCTCTCGTCACCATCAGCTGTTTGCCTCATGCCAGGAGAAGAAGCCTAGACTAACAGACCCATCTCTCTCTCTCTCTCTCTCTCTCTCTCTCTCTCTCTCGCCTCTGCTGAGCTCAACCGCATGGTTGCTGCTGCACCTTTGACAAATAAGTTTTGACAGCTTCTGTTTTACTGTTTGTTCGCTCGTTCGAGGTTTTTTTTTTTTTTTTTCTCTGCCAAGTTTTTTTTTTTTTCTTTTTTGTTGTTTTTTATTTGGGATGTGGGTTTGTTGAGAGGAAATTTGTGTGTGGGAGTTTATAAGGCCACTTTTTTTTTGTTTTTTGTTTGAGGACTTTTTTTTTTAAGTCTGAGGTTCTTGGTTTATGTGTGTGTTTGTGTGTTTGTTTGTATGTGAAGTCATCTTCCGTCACCACCCAAAGAACAGATCGTCTCACGTGTCGCCTTTCGATTAATGGATTTTAATTGTCATTGATTTGTCGTTCAGCCCACATAGAGAGAGAGAGAGAGAGAGAGAGAGAGAGAGAGAGAGTTTCGAATATCTGAGGATATGAGTGTGGGCAGCAGTGGCACCACCACCACTACCACCAGCAGCGGTAAGGGATCTCTCTTCTCTCTCTCTCTCTCTCTCTCTCTCTCTCTCTCTCTCTCGCCAGCAGTTAGTAGAGAGAGAGAGAGAGAGAGAGAGAGAGAGTGTGTGTGTGTGGTGTGTGGTGTAGTAAGCAAAGCTCATGTCTAAAAGGAAAGGGGCAGCCAGTTTAATTGTGGTGCTACCCGGTGTCGCACACACACTTACAATATCACTCCCGTCGAGAGAGTGTCACACGGGAGCAAAGGACTGCTGCTGTCTTGAGGATGTGGTGGTTGTCATGGCCTCCTCAGTGAATCCAGCAGCGTAGGATTAATAACATCACAGACTGTGCCGTTGGCGGCTGAAGGATTCTTCTTTAAGTAAATAGTAGAATCGCGTGAAAGGTTCGGTGAAAAGGATCACTTTTTGTTTTAACGAGGTTTGAAAAGAGGAAAAAATGCATCCAGCTTAGGATTAATTCACGTTATAGACTGTGCAGTGGTTGTTGAGGTTTTTTTTTTTTTTTTTTTTTTTTTTTTTTTTTTTTTTTTTTTTTTTTTTTTTTTTTTTTTTTTTAACGAATCACTTTTAATGAAGGTTTTAGTGATTGAGACCCTTGTTTTTAACTTTCGTGATTTTCACGTGAAAGTTTTAAAGATTTGGGCAAGAGCCTTTGTTTTTAAAACTTCATGGATTCAAACGTGAAAGTTTTAGTGACAAGAGGCCTTTGTTTTAACTTCATAGATTCACGTGAAAGTTTTAGTGACAAGAGCCTTTGTTTTAACTTCATGGATTCACGTGAAAGTTTTAGTGACAAGAGGCTTTGTTTTAACTTCATGGATTCACGTGAAAGTTTTAGTGACAAGAGCCTTTGTTTAACTCATGATTTTCAGTGAAAGTTTTAGTGACAAGAGCCTTTGTTTTAACTTCATGGATTCACGTGAAAGTTTTAGTGACAAGAGCCTTTGTTTTAACTTCATGGATTCACGTGAAAGTTTAGTGACAAGAGCCTTTGTTTTAACTTCATGGATTCACGTGAAATTGTGGGAATAAGGAATACTAGTTTTAACTTCGGTTTGGGAAAATTTTAATAATAGGTTTTTAACTTCATGGATTCACGTGAAAGTTTTAGTGACAAGAGCCTTTGTTTTAACTTCATGGAATTTCACGTGGAGTTACGTGACGAAAGCCTGTTTTAACTTCATTGATTCACCGTGAAAAGTTTTTAGTGACAAGAGCCTTTGTTTTAAACTTCATTGATTTCACGTGAAAGTTTTGTGACAAGAGCCTTTGTTTTAACTTCGTAAGATTCCAACGGTTAGTTTTAGTGACAAGAGCCTTTGGTTTTACTTTCATGATTCCCTGAAAGTTTTAGTGACAAGAGCCTTTGTTTTAACCTTTGATTTTCACGTTGGAGAAAAGTTTTAGTGACAAGAGCCTTTGTTTTAACTTCATAGATTCACGTGAAAGTTTTAGTGACAAGTGCCCTTGTTTTAATTTCATATATTCACGTGAAAGTTTAGAATTCAGTTATTTGGAAAAAGTTTGAATTCAGTAATTGAAAAAAGCATTTGAATTCGATTACTTGAAAAGGCCTTAAAGAGAGATACTAGTTAGGTGACTGTGAAGGGTTGCCACACACGAGTTACTGACCAAAAGTCTAAAAAAGAAAAAAAAAGTGTGGTGGTGGAAATTAAAGATTCAATTGCAGGCCTAACAACAAATCGATGTGTTTTAGATCTTTTTTTTTTTTTTTCATAGAAAGAGTCCAAGAATCGATGTGAAATGAATCGGATGTAGTGAATAATCCAATAATATGGCCTTTAAAAAGTTATAAAATAATCCAATAATATGGCCTTTTAAAAGTTATAAAATAGAATAAAACAATGACATGATAGTTATAAAATAGAATAAAAGAATGACATGATAGTAAGCTTATAACAAAAGGGTGAATTACATTAACTCCTAGTAAGTCTTTTGAAATGTGAATTACATTAACTTATTGTAAGATTATAAAGAAGGTGAATCACATGAACGTATTGGAAGATTGTAAAGAAGATGAATTACGTTAACTTATTGTAAGAATTTGACAGATGAATTACATTAACTTATTGTAAGAATTTAAAAGATGATTTACATTAACTTATTGTAAGATTTTAAAAGATGAATTACATTAACTTATTGTAAGAATTTAAAAGATGAATTACATTAACTTATTGTAAAATCATGAACGATAAGGCGAATTACATTAGCTCAGTTTACCACACACACACACACACACACACACACACACACACACACACACACACACACACACACACACACACACACTATATTAGGTTTCTCCTTGGGAGCTGCTGTCGAGTTGAACCTCATAAATAACCAGGTGTATCGAACCCACCAAATTCCCGTGTTAGAAAAGGCGACCCGTGTGTGTGTGTGTGTGTGTGTGTGTAAAGAGTGAGGTCACAGGCGACTGCTGTGATTTTGTTTAATCACAGGAGTCGTCACGCCTTCCAATTATTTCCCTCTTTTTGTATGTGAAGCTTCGTAGTGGTGTTCTATAAGGAATAAATAACTTAAATGGAGATAGAGGGTTTGAACTGTTAGATAATGTAGGTTTTGTTTTGGTGTTGCTGGGTCCTAGGATGTTTAAATAGCAAAGGTTCCTTTTTTATTTAGTCCTCGAGTCAGTTTCATCGAATTTGCTGACCAACTGCTCACTTGATTTTTCTCGATGTCTTTTCCTCTAGTGGCAACATTTTACTGGTAAACCTAAACATTTTAATGGTAAACATAGTGTTAGCGACCAAGCATTGTATCAGTAATTCAAATTTAACGGCACTAAAGGTGTGACCAGAACGGCATTTCTTGTTTTATGTCCCAGGGGAGGCTAAGATATGATGATTCTACGCTTGAATATGCATACGGCTCTCTCTCTCTCTCTCTCTCTCTCTCTCTCTCTCTCTCTCTCTCTCTCTCTCTCTCTCTCTTCACACACACACACACACACACACACACACACATCACCAATAGGGTCTTATCTAGTCAAATGAACTCAATGTGTAAGGAGCTTGATATCACACACACACACACACCACACCACAGAGAGAGAGAGACTGATTGAGAGAGGAGAGATGAGAGAGAAGAGAGACGAACGAGAGAGGAGGAGAGAAGGGAGAGAGAGAGAGAGAGAGAGTGGCACCTGTTCTCTCCTTGGTGTCATTGTGACTCAAAGTTGTCGTTGATTCCTTCGTGAACAGCTTCTAAGAGGGGGTAGGGGGAGGGGGATGGGAGAAGGAGAGGGAGTCGTTAGCTGTTAGTGGTTAGGAATCTGTTGTGGTATTCGGCAGCAAATACCTCCATCTAGAGGAATTTAGGCGTCGTGGACGGTGCAGGAAATTGGTGTGATCTGGGGAATTCGACTATAGGATGAGAGAGAGAGAGAGAGGAGAGAGAGAGAGAGAGAGAGAGAGAGAGAGAGAGGCTATTTTTAGATTATCATATGGATGATTTCTCCACTGGAGTTGAGGACTACCTCGATGAGGTCCTCGTATTTTGATGGTGCAGTGAGCACTTGTGTTTAACGCTCTCTCTCTCTCTCTCTCTCTCTCTCTCTCTCTCTCTCTCTCTCTCTCTGTAGCTCCGACCCACAGCAGTTAACAGCTCCTAGGTACATAGTTCATGGGTTAAGGTAACAGAGGGATATTGGATTGTGGGAGAAAAACTGTGTATGTATATAATTATATAGATATAGATAGAGAGAGAGAGGTTATTACTTGAATTGTGTGGAATTTTCTTAATCAGGAGGAATTGTGGGAAGTACTTGTTGTTTTAAGAAATTATTATTATTACTTGTTCAAGAAAGTAGCAATGTAGTGGGTATTATCCACAAAAATATCTCTGGTTTCTTTCAGTTAATTTTATTGTCATTAGTTAAATTGGCCAATTTAGACATGGTTTGTAGTATATGCTGTTGCTTGAGGTCACTTCGACCACCAACTCTCCTCTCTTGAGTACTATGTCACTTTCCCCGAAGATTAATCACTCGTAATAATGGGTGAAGTTCGTCGAAACCTCTCTCTCTCTCTCTCATAATAGTAGATGGCGTTCCTTCACGCTCGGCTCTGAACAGCCGTGTTGCTCCTGTTACTTTTGGCAAGATTCCTCCTCTTCTTCTTCTCTTTTCGAACTGTACGGCGTCCCCTTAATCCCCCCTACGAAGGGACGGTCACACCCGCGATCGAAAAATGGTGCAAATTACTTAATGCGCCTTTGTTTTTTTCATGAGTCGATAATGGGATGAGATGCGTTAACAATAAGTATTAAAACGCATCGGTGACATTTTAAGTATATTACTAGTACTGAAAGCATCAGAATTCACCTAAGCTTGTAATAATTATATCAGTATTTATTGCTTTATTGGTATTAAAAGTGTTATTAGAATTTGATATTAATACCGTCGTTTCAAATATGGGACTAGTATCGTGATGTGCCTTACTTTTTTCAAAAATTTATTGCTAGCATTTAACTTTTATTATGGTTATGAAAAATTTATATTTATATTGTGAATTTACATTTACAATGTACATTATTGGCGTTTTTGTGTAGTCTGTTCCCGGCGTATCGAATTTTATTACTAAGCCACATTCAGTACCAGTCGCTGTGTCAAGGTAATGTAAGTAAGAAGTAATGGAATATTAAAAATTTTATATCATTAATATCCTAATGAAGTAATTTAATATTTAAAGCATTTAGCCTAATGATTGTTCATGTTAAGATGGAAGAATTTGATGTCATTTTCAAATACGTTTTCATTCAGGTAGGCCTACTTTCTTTATTAGACTAAATGTGCATATACGAACATGTTCATATATGTATGTACATTTAGTGTAATAGTCTGTAGTATCGGTACTGTATACGAACACAGGCGATATCTGAATGTGTACAATAACTTTCTTTCTGCATGTTTCAATAATCCTTGATAAGTATTCCAGTCCGCGTCCATTTCCATTAGAGAAGAAAACGAGGACGGCTCCATTGCACGAGAACCTTGTGACGACGACGATGCGAGCGATTGCGCGCGCGCGGACACGCTCTGGAATGCGTTATGATTTTTAAAAGGTTGATTTCGTGGTTACTATGTGAAACCGCATGGCAGAAGAGAGAGAGAGAGAGAGAGAGAGAGAGAGAGTATCTCTCTCTCTCTCTCTCTCTCTCTCTCTCTCTCTCTGTCGATGGATGGGAGATTAATGTCAACTGTCTGTTTGGGAGATTTTCTTTCAATGGCTAGTACAGTCTCTCTCTCTCTCTCTCTCTCTCTCTCTCTCTCTCTCTCTGTATGCATACCTTGCATATCAATTTACATAGGAAATACCGACTCCTCAGAGCCTGCCTCTCTCTCTCTCTCTCTCTCTCTCTCTCGTGATTATTTCCGTGTTTGTGCAATTATACAAATGCTATGTGTACACTAGTGTATATGTGAAGGAATCTATTAGAAACTTCAAACAATTATGTAGAGAGAGAGAGAGAGAGAGAATTAGTTTTGCACTGCACTATACATATGAAAATTACTTGACCCTTCTTATGAGATTATGTAATAAAAAGTAGGTTTATAACTCAAAGATCATTTATATATCACTTTTCATATATACAAGTGATGATCTTTAATTGTCAGGTAGATGTGACCTGTAGTAAATGGCTTGCGAAATAGATTTGCAGATTTCTGTTACTCTTATAAATGCTGTTTATAACAGCAAGCCTATTGTGGAGGGATATCAGGGATATCTGAATTTCTCTCTTTTAATGAATTAATTTGACATAAATAGTAGATGTTGGCCTTGTTGATTTTATTTGTGACTTTGGAACAATTTTGACAGATTTCATGAATGTGAAATTTTATCATAGTGTTGATTGGTATATTGAACTAGTTATTTCCTGGATGAAGGATTCAAGTTTTATGTGGAAACTGAAAAGTAAAAGTTCATAGAAATTTTATGGAATGTCGAAGTTTGCAATGGAGTGGAAGACTGAACTCTGTGCATAAATGGCATTTCATGAGAAAAAGACATGCTTTATTTAAGTGTGAAAATTAATGACTGAAATAAGTACATAAGCATACCAAATTCAGAAAAGGAAGACATCTTTTGATGTGCAACTGGTGACTGTCTGTGATATGTTGCATTAACGGAATCCCAACAAGGTTTTGTTGCAACTCGGCATATCTTGGTGTCCTGAAATATGGAAAAATTGATAAAGTGTAAGTTAATGGTATACTTAAGGAAACTGCCATTTGGTATATATGACAATTACTTCACGCAGGTTTTTGTAGCTGAAAAAATCGCTGTACTATCTGAATTTGGAAGGGAGTAATTTTGCACAGTAGCAAGACCTGTTGTGGAATGTATGTTATAGACATCATAGCTTTTTCTTTTATTTAAACTAAGAATCATTTTGGTTTGTTTTATCATTTCACTCCATTTCTGTCGATTGAAATGTGGTTTTAGGGAAGGCTCAGTCAAATGGTACTATTTTTCTTTTGGTTTGGATGAAATTCATTATGAAAGTAATACATAATATTTCCATGATTTTTGTAATAGTTGACTTTCATTACCAAAGAGAAAATTTCTGTGTGCCTTTATTTTTTTGCCTATCTGCAGTGTTTACACAGACACCACCATACGTACAAACATTGAACTAGAAAACATTCAGATACAAATAAATGGGATTGCCAATTAAAATTGTGTTCAGAGCAGTCCTTTTTGCCACCTGTAAGTTCAATTTTTTTTTTTTTTTAATTCCTATTCTCTACATACAGTACTAGCTTAAAACAATTCAACTTACAAATGGCCATCCAGATTGTAACTCGTTTGTACGTAGGTGGGTGCCTGTATTTGTTGTTCGCTCTCGGTTATATTATAATTACTCCTATTAACATAGGTATTCCATCTTCTTGCAGGTATATGCCACACCTGTGGCGACAAGGTAACGGGTGCTGGGCAGGCATGTCAAGCCATGGGCAACTTGTATCACACGAACTGCTTCATATGCTGCTCTTGTGGTCGCGCCCTGCGGGGCAAGGCGTTCTATAACGTCCATGGCAAGGTGTATTGCGAGGAAGATTACTTATACTCAGGTTTCCAGCAGACAGCTGAGAAGTGTGCCATTTGCGGACATCTCATCATGGAAATGGTAGGAATTTCTCTCTCTCTCTCTCTCTCTCTCTCTCTCTCTCTCTCTCTGTTCTGAGGTTGTCATGTGCCAGTTTAATATATGTATGTTTAAAGAAAGGCTCTTCAAATGGAAAAGGTATTGTGGATATAAATTATCTCTCTCTCTTTCTCTCTCTCTTCTCTCTCTCTCTCTCTTTTCTTGAAGAAGTGTTGCAATAATGAATATTTCCTGACTCTGAGAATTAGGGTTTTTCTCCTTGTAATTATTATGGCCGCATTTCATTAATGTTTGATTGCAGATACTCCAAGCCATGGGCAAGTCTTATCATCCCGGATGCTTTCGTTGTTGCATATGCAATGAATGCTTGGATGGAGTACCGTTTACTGTCGACGTTGATAATAAAATCTACTGTGTTCACGACTATCATAGGTGAGTGTTGTAATTGTTTTTGTACTTTTCCCTTCCTTAACACCGCTAGACCAGGAGTCTTGTTATAAAACCTCTATTTCGTTATTTGAAACCAAAGTGTATTTTGAGACACTTTCTTTCTTTTTTTTTTCCTGTGTGTGTGTATTTATTTACCATGTGCTGTGTTGGTATGGTTCATACAGATTTTAAATTTCCAGTCTTTACAGAGCTTATATTAAAGATAGGAGTTGAGTAATTATTTTTTTTAGTCATGGTATTATTGTGATCTTGATTACAATACTATTGAGGGAGGGGCATAATCTTGAAATTAATGAGAAAAAGTTTTTGAGATATGTGTTGTGCATTTTAAAATGAGCGGCTCAAGAATTGGTTTCACTGTTCAAAATGTATATGTATAGTACACTACAGTATTCACATATTCAAATACTGTATACATGCAGTATGTGCAGAATATGATATGTTCTAAGCACTTGCATGCTTATGCACCCATGAACAGATAAATAGAAACTTGTGAGCAAGTTTTCAAATCTGGCAACATGAAATGATTGAATTCTGACTATACATCCATAAAGTCAAAACTAAAAATGCCTTAAAAGCAAGAGTAATAAGCATGGCAGAAAGATAGGTATAGTAAGGTAACAGAACAGGTAAGTTAAATATTAGATTAGTTGAAGGACAGATCACAAGCAGGAACTTGGCCTTACAAAGTTTTAGATTATACTCTACTAAATTCCATAGGGGATCAAGAGTGACTATTAAAGTCACGCTCCAATTAGACAGGAAAAGGGCCTACAGGATTTTGCATTCTAAGAAATTTACTGGTGATCCTGAAGAATAGTTTTTAGATAATAGCTGAATAATATTCAGAATACTATGCAGTACTGCTGTAAGAGTTGGAACTCATAGTCAATAGGAGGGTGAGTGCAGGAATTACCAAAGTTCAAAGTGAGGACACCATTATAGTAGAATACAGAAGGCAATTAGTTTGCAGTATTCCTTTTAAGATTTGCTACAAATGCAATAACTCTCAGATTATATGAGCAAAGAGTAAAAGGGAAGGCACAGAATTAGAGCTGATGATATTAACAAGTAAATCCATTATGCTATATTATGGTTTTTGTAACTATTAGTTGGTATACTTTCACAGGAGTTGCAGGATATTCTGTACTATAGAACCTATTGAACCGAATGCTCTTGTAAATAAAGCAAAATTCATCTGAAATGGGGGAACAAGTATTTGTTGCACTTACATATTAGAAGGCACTTCGGTGATTGGTAAATTTTGCTGTATATTTCCAAAGGTCTTATAATATACCATAGGTCTTGGAGCCATTTTTTGTGTGATTTGTATCAGACAATCTTTAAGGGGAAAATAGATGAAGCATTTGTGATTTTAAAATCATAAAAGTACAGCATCATTATGACCACCATGAAATTTCTCAATTATCTTTTTGCCTTGTGCACTTTTGCATAAACTGCCATTGTCAGGTATCCATGTATGGCCTTCTCCATGTGTTTCTTGGCCTTTATATTGGTCCTTTTCTTGGGCAGTTGACTGGTCTTTATCTTGCTAATTCTGTATTAAATCATTTTTGTACTAACTGCTCCTCATCCCTTCTCATCAGATCTTCAAACTAACCATAGCTTAAGGGTCTGGTCTATTTTTTCCAGCCACTGGACAGCACATTGCTATGCATATTTCTCAATTTGAATATGGTCTTCCCACCACACTCCAGCCACAAATAGAGCATTTTGTAGTCACTCTTCAAAATCACCTCAATTTCTTTTCCTTTATCTGTGCCTCTGCTGCTTACAGTAGTTGAATGATAATTACACTTCAGACTGGAACTGTTTTTACCTAGTCCTCATTCTATCATTTAATTATGGAGATTAGGTGTGTTGGTTGGTAAATTGCATGAATCCTAGGGTGAACTGATTATATGTCATAAATGCAGGAGTTACTTAGATATTTTCAATAGGGAAGCCAGGCAAGGAAGCAGCCAAAGACGTCCGACTGTCAGAATTAGCCACTCATCACATTACACGGCAGCCTCAAGAAGCACTTTAGCTGGGCCATCCTTTGGAGGACAGTGATACCCAACTCTTAATGACGGACTCTCATATCAAATACTGCACTTGAAGTAGTCTCCAGGAAATTATGAACCTACAGTATTTTCATTTAAACATAGAATGATATCTGAGATGAAGGCTTATTTAAAACTGATCGGGGCTGTAATTTTTGCTGTTTGAAGCTGATTGTGGACAAGTAACGAAATATCTAATAATAGAAGAATGTTACAGTCTTTGGCAATGTAAAAAGTATAAAGACTACAGAAGAATACAACGCTTGAAATTGGAGTGGATTACCAAACTTCATACTACTATACGTACTGCCTTTTGTGGAGTTGTACTGTCGTCTCCCGTTTATGGAATGGAACTAACGTCTTCAGGGGAAGAGACTTCTGAAGGATTTTTGTGTTTTCTTGAAGGATAATATTATAAAAAGCTCATGAAGATGTAACTCTCAGTAATTTATACAGCATTCAAGGTATCAGTGATGGTATCTTGTTTTTCTGTGAATTGTTAAATCTGGGATTTTGTTGTTAGCAGATGTTTTTGTACATGATACTGAATGATGTTCTTTGGAACTTATGGACTGAATGTAATAATATAATGTTCAAGAATACATTCTTTGGTTGAAGACCATTAAGCCAACCTACAATGTAATATTACCTTGATGCAAGGTAGGGAATTTTTGGAAATGGCTTAATGTCTTCATTTTACAGTATATGTACTGTTGCACGTTATTTACTCTGCAAAATTTTTTATAAATTGTTTAGCTTAAATATATATGACTTAGAAATACAGGTGTTCTGTATTGTAATCTGTAGCTGGAACCAGATATTTTTGCTTTTTTAATATAGTGCAGTTGCTATTTACTAATGTATGTTGACAATTAGAAATGTTATTTTGTTGATGCTTAAAAAGAATTAGAATTATATTTATGTTCCTATATCTTGGATACATTTTGTATAAGAAACTTTTATTATTTAATATGAACTAGAGAGAAGTATTAAGCTAGTATATAATAAATTATTTATGAAATGTTGATAAAAACATTTAGTTTTTATTAAGATTCCAAGAATAGATCCTTTCTTGTAATATTTTATTTTTTTTATATATAAAACCAAACCTCTTTGTATATTTGCAAGGGGGCATATTACTCAGTTAAACCAACAGAAGTAATTGGAAAGGAAAAATGGTTAGGAAAGATAACAAGTGAAGGTTTCCTCCATAACCAAACAGAAACAATAATATCAATAATATAATAATAAAAATGCTAGATCTCCTTTGGTGTGTTAGCTGATTTTTTATATAAAGGTGTTTTGGCAAAACATTTACTGCTTTTAAGTAACAATTTGTGCTTTATGAGAATATAGTAGTATTGGGAATCGGTGAACCAAGAAAGTTATATGCACAGAGATTTAGGAAAAATGTGAAGGTGGCGACTAAAGATTTCTCGAAAGCTAACTCGTTGTGTTAGCAGGGCAATCAGCCATTTTTGCTCCTCGTTGAAGGACAAATCCTTGTCAAGCTTATTTAAGTCAGGATATATGATATGGTATAGTTTAAAGACATAATTACAATGATTGGATAATCAAAATGTGAAAGAGCTGAGATGGTTGTCTGCGAGATATAC
This sequence comes from Macrobrachium nipponense, assembly GCF_015104395.2. Classification (NCBI taxonomy): domain Eukaryota; kingdom Metazoa; phylum Arthropoda; class Malacostraca; order Decapoda; family Palaemonidae; genus Macrobrachium; species Macrobrachium nipponense. Next base: position 89,667,830 of record NC_087211.1, on the reverse strand, counting down.
TTAACAAGTGTAACCAGTTTCACATGACTTACACTTAAAAGTTTTAGTGGTCAGGATTTTGGGGTTGCCATTACCAAGGATAAAATCTCGCTAAGAACCTATACAGGCAGTCCCCGGGTTACGACAGTCTCGGCTTACAATGTTCCAAGGTTAAGGTGCCTTTCAATTATATTCATCAGAAATTATTTCCAGGGTTACAACGCCCACAACACTGATCTGGCAGATGAAATATGACCCAAAAATGCAAAATAATCAAAATTTCAAGGGTTTTTTTTTTTTATGAAAAATGCAATAAGAATGCAGTTTACATAGTTTTAAATGTCCCCAAAGCATTAAAAGTAAGGTTTTCTTAGGATTTTTTACGATATTCTGGCTTACAACGATTTTTGGCTTACGACACGTCTCAAGAACGGAACCCCCGTCGTAACCCGGGGACTGCCTGTAGTATCTTTTGATTTTAATTTTTTTCTTTCTTGTTTTTGTCACTAATGTATGTTTTCTCCTCCCAATTATTGATATTCAGGGAGAGCTCAGTTTGTGCATAGCTGTTTTTAATGAAGCTCATTGCAAGCACTTCAGTTGGTCCCAGACTTCGGGGCTGAGAGTTGTTTAGTAAGGGTTTGTTCTTGGACACCTTGGGTTTTGATGCGTTACCCAATTTTCCTCCAGAATTTCTTATCTGTCAGTCTAGGCTCTTTGGTAATTTGTCTCTTTCCAGTCTTGTCATTCTTGGTTTTCTCTTTTCTTGAGTTCATGGAATTAGACCCCTTTTTGGTTTCCATGGTTTTGAGGTTGAGCATAATTCAATGCTTTTCGGAATGCTCGACCCAGCTCAGGACAACTGCCATCAAATTCCAAGTTCTCTTATTCTGGCCAGATTTACAAGGGGTTCTGTGATATCTGAAGAGTGGACCTTTGACCTTTGCAAGTTTCTGTCACATGCTTATGTCTATAGTAGTGGCACAATATTTGTAGGCGATTTTGTTACGGTTAATTGTCTCAAGGTTTTTTTCACAAGTTATGGATTTTAGTCAGTCATCAGCCTTTTCATCACAACTTGATCCCTCATCTTATTTTTACACATGGAGGTATGTCTATCTTGGTTTACCCTCCTTAACCTCTCAGTTGCCAGGTTTGTGTACGTACTGTATAGAGATAAGAATTCTTTGCATCTCTTATTATGGAAGCTATCTGGATATCTGAGGTCATTGTAGGCACTGCTTGTTTGCAAAGTGTGGGAGTTTGACTTATGGCTTCTGTTTATTTATGGCAACTATTGGTAACAATTTATTTTGATTGTCATTTGACTAGTTTTCAAGTTCGCCAAGGAAAATTACTCTTAAACAGTAAATTTCAAATTGAAATTTGTTAGAGTTTATGAGATTTAGTGTGTACTTGATACAAATAATTGGGATGTATAGAATAATGAATAAGATACAAATTTGATCAAGTTCTGTTGAATAGGTAAAGACTTGTAAGCAAACAATGGCAATATTTTATCTTAGTGTTGTTATAACCTTTCAGATTTTTAGGAAATTCCAAGTACCCTTATTACTTGCTCATTTTATTTGAGACTCTGGCATCATTGTGGCCTGTTGCTCACACTAGATCACATTACAGCACAAAGTCTTGTACCATCTGGGTCTGAGTGTTATGTGGATCTTCAGTATCCAGTAGCGCTTCAGTGGCATGGTTGATATGGTGTTGGCGTGCCACCTCGGTGGCCGCTAGTTCGATTCTCGAGCATTCCATTGAGGAGTGAGAGATGTGTATTGCTGGTGATAGAAGTTCACTCTCGACGGGGTTCGGAAGTCATGTAAAGCCATTGGTCCCGTTGCTGAATAACCACTGGTTCCATGTAACGTAAAAACACCAAGCAAACAAACAATTTAGTATCCAGTGCTACTAGTTGAATCTGTAGGAGGTTGTCCTACAACCATCTCCTTAGTCTAGAAAAAGGTCTTCTTTGCACGTAACTCACTTGTCACATTAACTACAGTACTTTAATAATACAATAATAACAACCACATTAATAATAATGATAATATTTACTGTAAAGGCTGTATTAAGGGCTGAGGAACAGTAAGCTAAATCATCTTATTGTTGTTATTATTTATCATTTATTTAAAGGTCTTTTAACATAGTTATATATGAACCTTAAAGCAGCTATGGAAAAACAGACTTGGTGTACGAACATTAAAGTATAAAATGAGTGAATTATTGCAGTGCAGTGTAGACCAATGAAAACGAAAAGGAAAGATGGACATAGAATTAAAGATGAAATCACTAACAGGTTGAAAGGTTGATAATGATCAGCAGAGTAAGGAAAAGGTCCTTGCCATGTTGTGCAGTGTACTAAAGATCAAACATACATGTACATTACTGCCTAGGGAAACCATGTAGATGGCTGCTGATAACCCAGTGGGTGGACCTTTGGCCGACTGAAAACTCCCATCCGCATCCTACAGAGATGACAAGGTCATGTGCCTGTATGCAGTGAGTAGTCTGGATGATACCAATAAGCTTCCATGATTGTATTGCATAAATGAATAAGATCTAGGTCTATATAATCAAATAAATTATGGCGCAGGAGCATGCTGCTTGTCATAGTACTGCAGCCTCCTACAAACTGGATTTGTTTTGTTCTCTTAACACTGCCATGAAAATTGTTCGTGTTTCACAATAAGAAGATTGATTGACTTTATAAACATGGAATATTTACAGCAGACACTGCACAACAGCAGCTGTTAATGCTGTGTGAGCCAAGTAGTACAGTCAGCGCCATTTTGTATTGAGAATTTTTGGAATTCTCAATCTTTTTGTGGTTTTTTGGACCCGTATCATATTTCCTGCAAAAAATTGGCTGGGACAAAATGACTAATTGGCAATCCTTGTTTTGTTTATCCACCCACCCGCACTACTGGTGACGATTTCAAAGAGTAATGTAACCCAATTGTCAGCCATAAGGATGCATTTGATGGTGGGGGGGGGACGGGGTCACATATTTCGTTTTGTGCTTGTGAATTGAGTGCCAGCGTCTTCCACGCCCTTAGAGTGATGTCTGGTAAAAATACCAGCCATGATAATATTGTGAGAGTTGTTAAACTACATAAAGTTGGTAATAGAAACCGTGAAAATTTCAAAATTACTGCTGTTAATGAGAAGACAGTGTCGCGACTTCTCCAAAAATGGCGTCGGGCTGGATCTGGTCATAACGTTCCCGAACACAAACACGGCGGGGGAAGGTCTTTGAAGATTCCTACGAAGACTTTAAGTCTTTTAAGGCGTCAGTTGGACCTTAATCCTTCAATTACTGCAAAGGAATTGAAAGAAAAGAACCCTAAGCTCCTTAGAAATGTCTCTGTAAGGACAATTCAGCGCAACATCCAAAAGCGTCAGAAATATTCCAAGGTGAAGCGCGAGTCAAGCCCCTCGTGGCTGCTAAGCAACGTCGCTGTCGTGTTCAATTTGCCAAGGACCATAAGGACTGGGACCTTGTACAGTGGCATAAGGTCCTTTGGACCGATGAAGCAACGTTCTGCGTCAGTGAGAACAAGGCACGAAGGTTTGGAAGTCACGCACTTCGTCAATGTGTGACCCGCGGCTGACCGTGACCAGCGTTAAGCATCCGCCCTACCTCATGGTGTGGGGCTCCTTTGGCTACGGTGGACTAGGGAATCTTGTCATGCTTCCTAGATGTCAAATGCTTCATTCTGAGCATTATATTAAGCTGCTAAAGGACAATTTAGCAGAGATTTAGCCAAAACAGGCTGTGAGATCCTTCAGCAGGACGGCGCCCTTTACCACACCTCAAGGGCATCCAAAGGTGGCTTCTCTGACAACGAGTTGATTTTATGCATGACTGGCCTGACCAATCACCTGATCTGTCCCCCATAGAAAACCTTTGGAGAATCTTGAAACGCCGCCTTTGTAAGGAGGATACGTCGACAATCCCCAAGCTTGAGATTGCAATAAGGAAGGTCTGGGGGGAAATACCCCTTGCCCACTGTCAGAACTTGGCTGATTGTCTTCCACAGTGACTCCAAAAGGTCATCAAGTCGAAGGGCTTGCCCATCAGGAAGTAGCAATGACGGCATAAGTGATAAACTAGTTTTTTTTTTAATTTTTATAAAATGACATTTTTTTTTTATTTTTTTCTGCAGGCTAATTTTTCTTTTCTCAGTACAAATGGCGCTGACTGTATGCCTTGATTTAAAAAAAGTCAAACACTAAGAATTATAAAATGATGTTTAGACAAATTTTTCAGTGAAGAAAAATAGAAAAATACACAAGGTCATGTGCCTGTGTGCAGTGAGTAGTCTGAATGATACCAATAAGCTGTCATGATTGTATTGCATAAATAAATAAGATTAGGTCTATATAATCAAATAAATTATGGCACAGGAGTATGCTGCTTGTAATAGTACTGCAACCTCTTACAAACTGGATTTGTTTTGATCTCTTAACTCTGCCATGAAAATTGTTCCAGTTTCACAATAAGAAGATTGATTGACCTTATAAACAGGGAATATTTACAGCAGACACTGCAACACAGCAAGCTGTTAATGCTGTGTGAGCCAAGTAGTATGCCTTGACTTAAAAAAATTCAAACATTAAGAATTATAAAATGATTATTCAGACAAATTTTTCAGTGAAGAAAAATAGAAAAATACCAAAGCATTTAAAATGAATTTTAACATTATTAGCCCCCCTTCCTCTTACATCACTTACTATACTGTCTTCATTTCAAGACCAGTGCCCTCCTGTACGATCAAAACCTCAAAGTTTCTGGGTACCAGTTAAGCAGGAAAGTACTTGCTATGCAACCTGTGCTAGTGGACAGTTGCAGCACAAGATGGCACAAGGCAGAAGAGAGTTTAGAGAACTAATCTAATCCAAAAAGGGAAGACTTGACATCATCATGTTAAGATGATCCTGAGGAAAGGTCATGTGCAATTTGATGAGGTTTGGGCTTGGACTCACTAGAGTGGTGCCCGTAGTGTTACTTGTAAAATATTCAAATTAAAATATCACAAACTGCTTTTGCTCATGCTCAAAATGAGGCATGGATTCTTTGTCAGAACGTTCTCACAATTTATGTGTTGGATGAAGAAATAGTTGACTTAATTCTATGTCTCACCAAGCATATAGAGAAAACTGAAAATGTAAGGAGCAGTTGACTTTCTTGCAGAAGTGTGTTAAAAGTTTTGATCACTGAAAAAATGCAGTATAATCTAAACTTACGTGAAATTATTAATGTTTGTAGTGTCAGTAGTTTTGGTTAGTTCAGTTTGGATGTTGATATGACAATAGATAGTCTTTAAAAAAGGCTAATTTTCTACTACTAAGGAAAACTTGAGAGAAACCTTAGACTGGGTCGCCTGTGATGAAAAACTTGTCTATGAAGAATCCTGTGGGAAAGCGCCAATAATTAGTAAAAGGGAGAGGGAGAAGCATATGTTTGAAAGCAGTACCAATACATATGTGTAATATGATGGAGAGAGAATTGAGTAGAGGTGTGGTGTATAAAAGGAGTATTAATACATACTTGTATAATGATGAAAGAGAGAGAGAGCGATTGACTTTAGGCAGATTAATAGGTTTCCTTTCTTACAGTTTTTGTGAAAGCTATGTTTGTTCCGACACGGCATACAAACCTTCGGTCCTTTTACAATAGGAAGGTACTAGCGGCAGCTGGATAGGTCGTAAGCTTTCGAACAAGGGGTTCGGTAGTTAACTGCTTGTCCGACAGGCGCGCGCGCGCGACTGGGAGGTAAACAAATCACTTTTGCTTTCGGCCTGCTGGCGTGTGGACGGTGTATCATCGCTCTCTGCCCGCGTTCATCGTCGTTTGCTTTCGCATGATTGTGTTTTTCTTTTTAATTATCTAGTGAAATGAATTGTAAGTACAATCATTTCATTCAATTCTTTGTGAATTAAGGATCTTGGTGTCACCACGCCCTCCGATTTACCCGAGTGCCGGGACTGAAGGGCGTAAGTGCGGGAATTCATTTTCCCAGAAAGATCCTCGTTATTGGGGTATGCTCGGTGCCGAGGGCGGGAGCACTCGCTCCGAGCGTAGATTGGGTTGGGAAATGTGTAGATGAAAATCGTAAGTAAGTGCTCTTTTCATTTATATTTTTTTGACCTGTATGCCCGTTGCCGAACGAATGCGCTCGGCACGGAAACTTATTTAGTATGGAAGTGGAATCGCAAGTACAGTATTCTTTTTCATTTTCATATATTATTTTGATTGTAGCAATACTCATTTTGGATCAGTTTCCGAGCTTACCCGGAAATTGATCCTTCCCCCTTTTTATTTTGAATGAAGTGAAATCGCAAGTGCAGTTCTTTTTCATTTTCATTTTTTATTGAGATTGCATTGTTTACTGGGATCAATGTTTCTGCTATTCCCGGGAATTGATCCTTCCCCTTTTTTATTTGTATGAAGTGAATCGCAAGCGCAGTAGTCTTTTTCATTTTCATATATTTTTTGATTGCATCAATTCATTATGGATCAAGGTTTCCAGAACCTTGATCCATAAAGGTAAGGAATTGATCCTTTCACCCTTGCGCTCGGTACCTAGGGCGCAAATGCGCTCGATCCGAGCATTTTTCATTGTGAAGTGAATCGTATGCAAGATGCATTTTCATTTTATCCCTTATTATTGATTGCATCAATATTTATTTGGTTCAAGTTCCGCTCAGTCAGGGAATTGATCCTTATGCCCTTGCATTCGCCCGAGAAGGGCACGATTGCTCTCGGGCTCTTATATTGTTGTTTGGGTACATGGGTACTGTGCGGGGGTGGGGAACGAGGAACCCCCCCCCGCTCAGCTCCCAAAATGGCCCTTCCCCTTGGGGGGGGGGAGGTTATCGGCGTTCTTCTCCTCGCCCGATCCGTCGAGCGCGGGGAGGGCGCTCAGGTGCCCGATGTACAATTGTATTAGGGGTCTTCCACTCGTTCGGCGAGGGCTCACCCCCCCGCGCGAGGGGACTCCCCCCCCACTAATCGCTACTACTGTTTATTTCCCGCAGGTGCTACTGCCACGAGGGTGGACCTTGGTGAGGTATGGGCGTCCTTCCATTTGCAGGGCGTGCTAGTGTCCAGGGGCTGCGGTTCTATGTCTGGGCCTACTGCGGTCACCCATGGAGTGGTGACCACGCAACCAGGTGACGACGTCCCTCCTCACCTGGTGTACTCGCCTCACGTGGTAACAGTCTTGCCTACAGCCACTGTGAAGTGCCGTTCGCCGTACCGAGAGGGGGGCGTGCCGCCGCCGCTCGTGGTTGCCGCGCTGCAGCGACCACACTTCCGCTGCCCTAGAGCTCGCCCCTGGACCTGCCGCCGGTACCAGGATGTTGCTGGCTGCTGCTCCACTTCCTGTGTTTCCGGTGCTGCCTGCCGTACCTGCCGATTCTGGGCTGACTGTCCATGCAGTTGCTGCGCTGGCTTGTCCCCTGTCGTTGCTGCGCTGGCTGTCCCTGCCGTTGCTGCGTGGCTGTCCCTACCGATGCTGTGCTGGCTGTGCCTGCTGTTCCTGAGATGCCCATACCTGCTGATGGTCGTCCCTGTTCGTGGTGGTATACCCCAGACTTTGGTCTGTCTGTACAGGTGCGTCCGGGCCCTGTGGCTTCGGCTACAGCAGCCCCGGCTCCGCCCTGGATAGCAGATCTTACGTCTGTCCTGAGGAAGCTGACGAAGAAGAGGAGGAAGGTGTCGTCGTCGTCGTCGTCGTCTTCATCTTCTTCATCGTCGTCGGCTGCCGCCTCTTCCCCTTCGACTTCTAAGGCTTCACAGCCGAGGAAGAAGAAGGTTGCCTCCTCCCTCCTAAGAAGTCTCCCTCGGGAGCTTCTCGGGACCCGATCTCACCTCGGTGGGACGGGAGGGTTCCTTCCGCTGGTCCTCCTGCTCCTTCGGGAGCGGGCCCGTCTCTTCTTCGCAGGAAGACGACTACGGGGACCAGAGGGGTACCGGCTAACACCGGTACTTCCTCGCCTGGTGTCAGTGGTTCTGCCACTGCATCAGGGTCCGTCTCGGCCTGGCTCGTTCGCGGGAGGTACCGAGTGTACGGTCGCCTACAGCGACCGTGCAGCCACGAACCAGACCTCTGAGTCCGCTCAGCGTCAGGTTCACGGCACGGGGCGGAAGACTGGTGACAGCCGCTTATGCGACTCTCCACCAGACCAGCTCTCACTCTCGCGGCGAACAGCTGGCTACCCGGGGACGTGGACGGTCCACGACCAACCACGGGCTGAGGCTGAGAAGAGGTCCTCCCGTTCGCCGGTGCCAGCCACGGCTGGAACCAGCGACGTGACGTGCCGTGAGGACAAGCACCGGTCTCACTGTGACAGTGGAGCCTGCAGGTCGCCTGACCGTCGCTCCTCCACAGAAAGCGACCTGGGTACGGCAACCAGCACAGCTCTTCTGATACTTGAGATCGGGGCCGCTGTGCTCAGGTCCAGCCGTTCTCCACAGGAGACGGTTCGACCATGGCCTGCAGCTCGATCGCCACCGCGGGTTGACGATCGCCTGCAGCCCTCAAAGCCTGCTGGTGCTGCCAGCGAGCAAGGAGGGAGCGTCAGGTCTGCCTCTCCCGTACCTTCAACCTCCTCGGGTTACACCGGGAGGAGCGAGGTATTGAGGAGTGATCGTGAGGGGTGCGCCCCTCACGATCCCACCACAACGCCCTACGTGCCAGGCACGGTTCTGGGACCGGCCAGGACGTATGCGCAAGTGGATGGGGAAGACCGAGAGGGCTGTCGCTGTTCCCCCTTCTTAGGAGGAAGGTTCTCGGAAATGCTCTTGTTCGAAGGGCTTAACGGTCCCACTCTGCAAGATGCTGTGACTTCCGAGATCCAGAGGGACTTTGTCGAGGTTACGGCGCTGATTCGTCAGCACAATGATCTCGGGAAGGATCACCGCTCCCACCAGAGAGCCACGTCTCGGCTCGAGTCGTTTGGGGCCCGAGAGGGAACCCAAATCGACGGTGGGTCTGCCGCGATCGGAGCTTGCCGACTGGGTTGAACCAAGTAGTCTCTCGTCTCCGGACAAGAAGGCTCTCTCAGTTCTGGACGGTGCGAACAAGCTACTTCACCTCCTCTACTGCGACAGAGGCGTTTTCTACGTGTCTTCGGACACCGTATTTAAATACCCCTTCGGTCCTCCTGAGGTTTCGACCTCGACGAGACTGGAATGAGTCGAGCGGTATCGGCCCTCTCCTGTCAGGTGTCGATTAGCCCCACCCAGACGACGTTCACAGTGGAAGGACGGCGTTCCCCCTCACCTGCTGCCGGAAGTGGGGGGGGTGCCTGGCCAGCCATTGGGCAACTTGGCAGCGCCACGGCGCCGAGACCTGGATTGTAGATGTCCTTCGGGAGGGAGATCTATTAACCTTCGAATCTCGGTCACCCCTCACCTCCAACCGGTCCAACAGCAGGCGTACGTTCCAGGGGCATCGAAAGGACGTAGCATTGAGACAGGATATCAAGACCATGCTGAGCAAGAGAGCTGTAGAAATCGGCACGGATCAGTCACCGGGCTTTTACAGCCGACTCTTCCTGGTGGAAAAGTCTACGAAAGGCTGCGCCGGTGATAGATCTCTCTCCCCTGAACCGGTTGGTTCGCCAGACCCGGTTCACGATGGAGACGGCACGCGCAGTGCTCGACTCTATCAGGGAGAACGATTACATGCTGTCAGTGGACTTGAAGGATGCGTATTTACAAATACCCATTCATCAGTCCTCCAGAAAGTACCTCCGCTTCATCCTCGACGGGACGGTGTACCAGCTCAGGCCACGTTGCTTCGGTCTTTCAACCGCCCCCACAGGTGTTCACGCGAGTGTTCACTCTGGTGTCTGCTTGGGGCCCATTCGCACGGGATACGTCTGATGGGGTATCTCGACGATTGGTTAGTCCTGGCGAGCTACCGCTCGCAGTTGCTACAGGACAGGGATCGACTGCTCGAGTTCTGTCGCGATCTGGGGATCGTTCTGAACTTCGAAAGTCCGATCTCGAGCACAAGCAGAGGATGAAGTACCTGGGTATGCGGATCGACACGGTAGCAGGGCGAGTCTTCCCCGCAGACTCGCGGATCAGCAGATTCAGGGAGGCAGCCAACCAGTTCCTGTCTCGGCAGGAACAGGTAGCTCAGCGATGGCAAGTCGTGATCGGACACCTGTCGTCACTCGGGAAGCCAGTCCTAACGGGCGTCTTCACCTGCGGTCTCTTCAGGGAGACTGAAGGAGAGTTGGTCACAGGCGACGGATCCCCCAAGCTTTCCATTGTCACGGACACAGGAGGTGAGGCAGGACCTAGCCGGGTGACTGGACGACAGGAACCCCTTAAGAGGAGTGCCTCTGCGCACTCTCACCCCCCGGGACATGCAGCTGCTCTCAGACGCATCGACCGAGGGATGGGGCGCACACCTGGAAGAGTTGCGGACTTCAGGAGTGTGGTACGAGAACGACAAGCACCTTCACATCAATGTACTGAAACTCAAGGCAGCGTTCCTCGCTCTCCAAGAGTTCCAGGACCGCTTGATGGGACACTCAGTGGTGTTGATGTACGTCAACACCACGGTGGTGGCTTACGTCAACAAACAGGGGGGGCCTAGTGTCTCTCCCGTTGTATCAGTTGACTCGGCAGGTGCACGAGTGGGCCGAGGCGCACTCAATAGAGCTGTCGGCACGCTACATTCCAGGGAAGGAATGTAGTAGCAGACACGCTCAGCCGTCGGGATCAGGTGATAGGGACCGAATGGTCTCTACACCAGGGCGTGGCGGAAAGGCTCTTCGACCTGTGGCGGCGACCAGTCGAGGATCTGTTCGCCATCCGGCACAACAGGAAGCTCCAGGTGTTCTTCTCGGCCGTGCCGGATCCATGGGCAGCTTGCAGAGGACGATCTTCAACACCCGTGGGACGACCTCTTCGCCTATGCCTTTCCCCGTTCAGCCTGATTCGCAAGGTGATCAGTCGAGCACTGGTCATCCCGAATCTCAGGATGATCCTGATGGCTCCCAAATGGCCACAGGCCATTTGGTATCCGGACCTGCTGGCTCTTCTCGCAAGAGAACCGAGAGAAATTCCCCATTGGCACAACCTTCTCGCCCAGCCACACGTCGAGCGGTACCACCGAGCAGTCCAGTCCCTACGTCTTCACGGCTGGCTGTTATCCACCATCTCTTGAGAACGAGAAGCTCGTAGCGCAGCAACAGAAATGGCTGGAAACGTCCGTCAGTCCTCTGCAGCTGTGTACCAGGGGAATTCGGCCGTCTTCTGTGTTGGTGTCGTAGACGGGGCCTATCTCCTCTCAGAGCCACTCTTCAGCAGGTAGCGGTTTTCCTCGTTTTTCTTCGCCGAGGAAGCTCCTCTAAGTTCCACAATCAAAGGATACAGAGCCGCCTTGACGCTCGTCCCTGAAATTGACGGGATTGGACATCTCGAACTCGTTCGAGATCTCCTGCTTAAGAGCAGCCTCCAAAGGTCTTGCAACCCAGGGAACTCACAGACCCTCTTCTTGCTGGACCTGGCATCGGCGAAGAGAGTACGGGGAACTTCATGCAGATAGTGATGTGGATGAGATGCTGCTTTGTCCCTGGGAGGACGCTACGGCGCTATCTGAAGAGAACTCGACACCTCGGGCCTGAGTGTCACGCCTCTTCGTTAGCAACGGGGTCACCAAAAAGAAGTATCAAGAACACTCTTTCGTCCTGGCTGCGTGAGGTCTTCAGGAGGGCGTATGAGGCTGATGGTAGTGACGACATCCGTACGTCCCGTCCGAGAGCTCACGAAGTCAGAAGTATTGGCCCCTCGTTGGCGTTTCGTAAGAACTTCTCCGTGGCGCAGGTATGGAAGGCAGGGGTCTGGTACAACCAGACTACCGGCACCTTCCTTATACCTCTTGGATATTGCCCATAGGTCCTTGGATCGGTTTCCTTAGGACCCGTGGTGGCTGCTCAACACGTCGTCTAGCTAACCCAGACCCTAGCAGGCTGAACAGCATCGAGTCCTGGTGTGACTGTATGAATAGATAGTGAATGAGAAAGTGACTGGCTTCTCTTTCTATCTTTTTCTACCCCTCTACCTGTGGGTAGAGGGATACGGTCATTACCCTGCTGGATAAGGACGAGATGCCGGTGAGCTATATGACAGAGCCCCATCCTATCCCATTCACTAGGGATAGGAGCAGAATATCCACATTCCTTCTACAAGGGGGGGAAGTGGATGCCTACAAGAGTCAAACCCATGACTTTATCTTTGCTCCTGTACAGGAACAAGTTCTTACATTGCTGGTACGAAGAGATACGCTTGCCTCTCTCTTAGTACTCGGTCCAGAGGTCTGACCATTGATCCTGCGGTGCACACCCCGATCAATCGGACAGAGGCTTGGATCCCTCCCTCGCTCTTACGACCAGGGAGGCTTCCAAGGTTGGGCGAACACCAGTCTGTTCACAAAAGACTCAGATTCCACCCACCAAGAAGTGAGTCTTCCTATTGTAAAAGGACCGAAGGTTTGTATGCCGTGTCGGAACAAATGACAATTTGTCCAAAATTGCATTTTTCCTAACTATACAAACCTGAGGTCCTTTTTTTTACACATAGCCCCACCTCATGCCACCCCTCACTCTGCAGTTTTTGCTTGGGCCAAAAGCAAAAGTGATTTGTTTACCTCCCAGTCGCGCGCGCGCGCCTGTCGGACAAGCAGTTAACTACCGAACCCCTTGTTCGAAAGCTTACGACCTATCCAGCTGCCGCTAGTACCTTCCTATTGTAAAAGGACCTCAGGTTTGTATAGTTAGGAAAAATGCAATTTTGGACAAATTGTCATTTTAAGGCCATGTCCATAACTTGAAAGTTTTATTCATTTCAGCACCCATTCATTTGTTTTATTAAATTTAATTTCCAAGTTTTTAGCATATTTGTCTGTACCTTAATATGTGCTGAAGTATGTCTCTTGATTTTAGTAATGTTTTCTATGTTGAAGCTGCCGAGAAAGACATAACCTCAGTAAGTGGAAATGCCTACATCTTTACCTCTTTTTATAGTTGATAAATACTGAATTGGCTCTGTAAGGGCACAAAGTCTAATTGACAGCTTTCATACACTTATTGATAATAAATAAAAGGGGTTACTACTTCACAGCCAGCACATGGTTACTGAATGCATAGCAATACATTAGTAAAATCTCATTTGTTCATGAAACTTACCTGTCAGATATATATATAGCTGTATTTTCTGAAGTCCGACAGAATTTTAAAAACTTCCGACACACGCAGTGGTCGGCCAGGTGGTTAGTACCCATTCCCGCCGCTGGGAGGCGGGTATCAGGAACCATTCCCATTTTCTATTCATAATTTTTCTGTCGCTGGTGCTGAAAACACCTGTTTTCAGTACCTCCGTCTTAGGATTTTGGAAACTTCATTGCCGCTAAGTATCCTAATTGTCTTTTGATTTATTTACTTGGATTTGTGGGATTTGTGGCTAGGCATACGCTATCTTAAATTGATTTGAATTTGATTCATTTTTGCATAAAATATCTGAATCTAGTTAGGCTAGTTTCAGACGGGGTTGTCTGCAAAGATAGGGTGTGGCTACCGAAAGCTTCGGTAGATCCGCACTTGGTATGTACGAGGGGTATGGGTCTTGCTTCTTTGTTGAGATTTGTCATGTAAGGAGTGTGAGACTTTGTCTATTCCGTAAGGAAGACGTATGATTCGTATGTACGCAATTAATCAGTAAACATGTCTAATTCCGTAAGGAAGACGTATGATTCGTATGTACGAATTAATCAGTAACAAAAGTCAGGGCAGTGAACCTGCTAACCTTCTGTAGACTTTATTTTGCTAACCCTGTAGTATGGCCTACGGGCTATGAATATGTCTACGAGAGGTGCTCGCTCTCCTTCATTGCTGTGAAGTGCTACTTCTGTAATTGTTACTCCTAACCCTGCAGTGTTGCCTTCGGGCCCGGGCCCTAAGCAGTGTCTGTAGAGGATTTACCCTTTCTCTGATACTCTTTCGATTCGTATCTATAATCGAAAGTGCTTGCTTTAGAGAGTAAAAGTGAAGTGCAGAAGTGCAGTGATACCCCTTGTGTAGTGGAGGGTGCGTCAGATCGGCCTCGTTTCGCCTCTAGCCGGGACCTCTGCTTGACTCCCAGGACCCCGGGGAGGGAGCATGTCGAAAGCCTAAGGAGGTTACAAGGAACCCCACCGATCTGGCGTGCCTTCGGCAGTTTCTGATGAAAATCCCCAGACTGCCAAAGTGCGTGCGCGTGCACGAATCCTGAAAGATTGCTTCTCGTCCTCCGAAGCGTCCTCCCCATGCAGGGGTTGGAGCTTTCGGAAGGACTCGCGCCCTCTAAATAGAAGCTTTATAGAAGAGGACGCTTCACGTCCTCCCTCTCTCTCTCGTTATGCGTTTCAGTGAGAAGTAAGAAGGCAAACGTCGCCTGAAATCGTGTCCGTCTTTCCACCGAGAATACGTAAAAGAAGTCATAGTAGCAGGAAGCTTTTGAGAGCGGAGCCGCCCGGGACGCTCGGATGGACTCCAGGCGCGCGCGGGTGCACGCCAAGTGCGCGCCAGTGGACGCCGAGCGCGCTCCAGTGGACGCCGAGCGCGCTCCAGTGGACGCGAGCGCGTTCCAGTGGACGCCGAGCGCGAGCCAGTGGACGCCGAGCGTGCACCAGCGCACGCCAGGTGTGTTGCCTGGCTGAACGTTTCTGTTGAACTCTTCAAGCTCTTGTTTCAGATATGGGCCTAAAGAATGTTTACCTCTACCTCCGGTGATACCTTCTACCTCACCTGCAAAGAATGTGAAGTAGGCAGTGCTTCGGAGGAAGTTAAAGTGAACAGACAACTTCTTCTTCGAAACCCAGCAAGACATCGGGTTTCGTGAATTCAAGAGGTCTCTGTCAATTATTATTGCTTTTCGCATAGGTGGATGGAGTTAAGGAAAGCTCAAGGGAAGATCTCGTTTGCTCTACCGCAACCTTTGCCATTCGGCCAATAAATTTAAGTTGCCACTACCGCAGTCAAGACTTTGCGATAAGGCATTACGGTTATGTAAGGCTCGATGTCCTGCACGTCAGGGACTCTCGGCAACGTTCGTGGGTTCTCGCAAAGGCACTCATCAAAGGACGCTCTTCAGGAAAGCGCAAGACAGACTTCCCTTTGCATACTGCCAATAAATTTTAAGCTTTAGCAGGCATTAGTTGTGATACGGGAGAGGAAGCTGGTTGGAGAGTTTCTTCCTCGTTCCCAGATAATTTTGCAAGCTTTTTTAGCCATCTGAAAGGGTTTTTTTCAGAAGATAGATTTTGTTAGTTTTCTAGTCAGGGACTACGCTACCGAATTGAACATCGTCGTTCTACCTGCCGTAAGCCCAGTCTCTTAACAGGATTCTTGCCCCTTCCTCGTTTGAGACGGGAATCGAAAAAATTAAATGCTTGACCTCCCTGATTACGTTTTGTCATTCAGTGACTTTCCCCCATTTGACAATATACTTCGTTTTTGTCAAGTAAGTGGGTATCCCCTCAATTGACAAAATATCTCTTGTCCCGTAAATGGGTTAGTTCTCATTGACAAACATCTCATTTAACTTGATATTGCGTAAGCGAATAAGCTCTTATTGACAAGATTCGAAGAGCTCTCATTCGTCATTCGCAGACTCGTACAAGAAATAGACTTGTAGAACTACGTCAATGAACGCTTATGTCCAGTAAACATAAGAAGATTGAGCTGACTGCTTCGATTCTCTTAGTTTTGTTCATGAAAACTTGCCTGTCAGATATGTATGTAGCTGTATTTCCGAATTCAGCTATATATATGTCTGCCAGGTAAGTATAACAACTTTATGTGATATAATTTCATATTTTGCCTTGCGTTATTTTACTCTGGTTGTTCAAGTCATATACGCTTGCTGTAGTTACACCTCTTCGGATGGGCAAAACCGAGAGGTCTATTGTCTATTTTTAAGGACATGAATCGTTACTCCCTGTCAGCCTTCCAGGAGTTTCCGATTTATCTTTTACCGTTGTATGGTAGTGTTCTGACGACACAAAACGCATCTATATATTTAGCGTTTTTTTTCTGTTTCGCTTAAATATACCAGCTTGAGAGTTCTTTCGGCTCAAAAAAATAACGGACCTATTTCTTCGTAGAATAGGGTAGCTTGGCAACCCAGACATAAAGTTAAGAGACGACGTTCGTAAGCTGCTGGCTGGCTGCTGTCACGCTGTGTCTGTCTCCAGTCCAACCGAGCCAGTAACAGATCGGCGCTGTCATGCCGCCGTAGGTTACGTCTCTCTCTCCTGCAGGATTGACTGACTAACCGTATCTGTGCTGGCGGTTACGTCTCTCTGCGGGATTGACTGACTACTGTAACTCTGCCCTACAATCACGGACTTAGCCTAAGATTGAGGGGATTTCTTACGTGATGATAAACGTTGCATCGTTTTGCCTTACATGTTCAACAGAGTTATCTCTTAATCCTTTCGGTGCTCGTTACCGCACGGTATAGAACTACGAGTCTACCGCAACATTGCACTTTTTTATATGCTCTCCTGCTTAGGCAAAGCGCAGCCTTATTAGGAAAGTAAGCTACTCGGGGGGAGGGAAATGGATGAGCTTGCTGGGGACCATTTCCTTCCTGAAGAAGTTTGTTTCCCCGAATAGACTGCAATTCAGGACCACAGTTTTTCCTACCGGGAAACTGGAAATATTATTCAAGATCTAGGAATGATTCTGACATCTCTCAGTGCGTTTATCACCTGAGGTGATAGAAAGAAGTTGCCGGACATCTGGATAGGGTTTCAGATGTCCTGGATCCTTAATCTGAAAGAAGTAAAAGCGATTCGGTAGTCCCTCCAGTCCTCGTAACGAGTTTTGGGAAACCAGTGGCCGTCCAGATCAACTCTGATATTCCACAGTCTCTCATATCTTAAGAAGTATCTTCCTCTCGGTCCCTGTTCGAGTTTACGAGAAGCCTATTATAACAACAGGCGTAGAATGTAACGATCCTCTAGAGGTTCGTTACCGGATTGCGAAAGTCCGTACGAATCGTCTCGATCGACGGCAGCAACTATTGACTTCCGAGTGGAATCTTTCTTTAGAAGTAAGTTGAGAGTTGTGGAGACTTTAGGGACGCCCTTTCATTCTCTTCTTCGATATGTTGAGGACGAAGAGGCTCTTCTTCTCTGCTCCCTTATTCTCGATCCGGGATCGGTACCATTAAACGCCATCCTATGAATTGAACGGGGATGGGATATTTGTCTCTTTTCCCCTTTTTTCAAAATCGCTTAGAAATGAATAAGAGGATTTATGACGTCACAGGGAGCGACAATGACGCTGATTCGCCCCATGTTGCCTTCAGGATCCTGATTCACAGAGGGTCCCCATACTTCCTAGTTCACTTTCCAAGGACCTTTTCCGAGAGAGTCGGTCTACTCTAACTCGAAAGGTACCTATAACCTCTCCGCTCTGAGTCTTGATTACTTCAGGCTATCGAGATGTTGACAGGAATAAGATTACCGTCTTCCATTTCCGTCTGAAGAATGGGATAAGCTGGCAGTCACAACTATTAAGAATACGCAATATGTTGACGGCCTTTGGGCTCAGAGATTTGCGTCTGTCAAACAACAAAGCCCTTCACGATCTTTGAGTTCTGTGGAATCCTCGAACCTCGCTCACCATCTACTTTTTTGTCTCACCACCGTTTTTCTCGGAGTCAGACACTCGTGCGAGATCAGGCGACATATGTAAGCCCTTGGAGTTTCTTGTTGACGAAGTCGGTTTGCGTTTATACACCCCCGATGATCGTGTAACATGAGACAGGTTGGACTGTCAGGCATTCTTCCTTCGGGACTGAATCGCCTTTTTGCTCCTCGTCCTTTCTCCTGGCACCAGAAAGCTCGAGTCAGGAGTTTTGAATCGCTGACGACGTTGGGTTGCGTTGATACACCCCAAGGTTTGCTTAGATTGAATCGCCCAGGCAGTCCAGGGACACTCATCCTTCAGCGAAGAATAGTGCCTTATGGTCTTCAGGGTACAGCCGATAACCTCCCCCCCCCCAAGGGGAAGGGCCATTTTGGGAGCTGAGCGGGGGGGGTTCCTCGTTCCCCCACCCCCGCACAGTACCCATGTACCCAACACATATAAGAGCCCGAGAGCAATCGTGCCCCTCCTTACTAAAGCCAGGCTGTTCTTCAATATGGGCAAGTCTGGGTCTTTTTTTCGAAACACTGCAGATTGCCCGATTGACTTCGACTTTCTTGAGTTTTATGTAGATGAAACTTGAGAGCCCCGACAGGGCACAGGACTCTCTCTGGCTCCTGCCACTAACTTGTGCCATCCTTGCTTCCAAGCTCCTGGCCCAAGGACAAAATGGGTTACCATTCTTAGGCCCACAACGAAGGGTTAGAGAGCACACCGCCTTGTGTTCTCTAAAGCCAAAAACTTGTGACGATGCTTAAAATCTCCACTAACCCTCGTCGTATCTAGGGTGGTTAGAAGAAGGCCTTCCTGATCACATGCAAGAAGTTAACAGGTAGGAGAGGTTCGAATGCTTTGACATCAAGAACTTCAGACTACGTCTAAGTTCCAT
Source organism: Macrobrachium nipponense (assembly GCF_015104395.2). Classification (NCBI taxonomy): domain Eukaryota; kingdom Metazoa; phylum Arthropoda; class Malacostraca; order Decapoda; family Palaemonidae; genus Macrobrachium; species Macrobrachium nipponense. Next base: position 89,649,226 of record NC_087211.1, on the reverse strand, counting down.
ATTGAAAGCTTCGATCTGGACATGCCACCGTCAGTCCGTCTGGACTAAAGTCAGGTGACCGACCAGTTGACCCAATCAGACGAATCAAGGACGCAGGCTGTACCCTGAAGACCATAAGGCACTATTCTTCGCTGAAGGGATGAGTGTCTGGACTGTGGGCGATTCAATCTAAGCAAAACCTTGGGGGTGTATCAACGCAACCCAACGTCGTCAGCGAATCAACTCTGACTCGAGCGTCTGGTGCCAGGAGGGAAAGGAGCGAGGAGCAAAAAAAGGCGATTCAGTCCCGAAGGAAGAATGCCTGCAGTCAAACCTGGTTCTCATGTTACACGATCATCGGGGGTGTATAAACGCAACCGACTTCGTCAACAAGAAACTCAGGGCTACTATATGTCGCCTGATCTCGCACGAGTGTCTGACTCCGAGAAAACAGGTGAGAAAAAAACATTGATGGTGAGCGAGGTTAGAGATTCCACAGAACTCAAAGATCTGAAGGGCTTTGTTGTTTGACAGACGCAAATCTCTTGAGCCCAAAGGCCGTCACAACATATTTGCGTATTCTTTAATAGTTGTGACTGCCAGCTTATCCCCATTCTTCAGCGGAAATGGAAGACGGTAATCTTATTCCTGTAACATCTCGATAGCCTGAACGTAATCAAGACTCAGAGGGAGAGGTTTATAGTACCTTTCGAGTTAGAGTAGACCGACTCTCTCGGAAAGGTCCTTGAAAGTGAACTAGGAAGTATGTGACCTCTGTGAATCCAGGATCCTGAAGGCAACATGGGCGATCAGGCGTCATTGTCGCTCCCTGTGACGTCATAAATCCTCTTATTACATTTCCTAAGCGATTGAAAAAAGGGAAAGAGACAAATATCCATCCCCGTTCAATATCATAGGATGGCGTTAATGGTACCGATCCCGGATCGAGAATAAGGGAGCAGAGAAAGAAGAAGCCTCTTCGTCCTCAACATATCGAAAGAGAAGAAAGAATAAGGGCGTCCCTAAAGTCTCCACAACTCTCCAAACTTACTTCTAAAGAAAGATTCCACTCGGAAGTCAATAGTTGCTGCCGTCGATCGAGACGATTCGTACGGACTTTCGCAATCCGGTAACGAACCTCTAGAGGATCGTTACATTCTACGCCTGTTGTTATAATAGGCTTTCTCGTAAACTCGAACAGGGACCGAGAGAGATACTTCTTAAGATATGAGAGAGCTGTGGAATATCAGAGTTGATCTGGACCACTGGTTCCAAAACTCGTTACGAGGAACTGGAGGGACTACCGAATCGCTTTTACTTCTTTCAGATTAAGATCCAGGACATCTGAACCCTATCCAGATGTCCGGCAACCTTCTTTCTATCACCTCAGGTGATAAACGCCACTGAGAGATGTTCAGATCATTCCTAGATCTTGAATAATATTTCAGTTTCCCGGTAGGAAAAAACTGTGGTCTTGGAATTTGCAGTCTATTCGGGGTCAAAACAAACTCTCAGGAAGGAAATGGTCCCCAGCAAAGCTCATTCCCTCCCCCCGAGTATGCTTACTTCCCTAATAAGGCTGCGCTTTGCCTAAGCAGGCAGCATATAAAAGTGCAATGTTGCGGTAGACTCGTCGTTTTCTATACCGTGCGTAACGAGCACCGAAAGGATTAAGAGATAACTCTGTTGAACATAGTAAGGCAAAATGAATCAACGTTTATTCATTCCGTAAGAAATCCCCTCAAAATCTTAGGCTAAAGTCCGGATTGTAGGGCAGACGTTACAGTTAGTCAGTCAATCCGCAGGAGAGACGTAACCGCCAGCACAGAGATACGGTTAGTCGTCAATCCTGCAGGAGAGAGAGACGTAACCTACGGCGCATGACAGCGCCCGATCTGTTACTGGCTCGGTTGGACTGGAAGACAGACACAGCGTGACAGCAGCAGCCAGCAGCTTACGAACGTCGTGCTCTTAACTTTATGTCTGGGTTTGCCAGCTACCCTATTCTACGAAGAAATAGGTCCGTTATTTTTGAGCCGAAAGACTCTCAAGCTGGTATATTTAAGCGAAACAGAAAACGCTAATATATAGATGCGTTTGTGTCGTCGACTACCATACACGGTAAAAGATAAATCGGAAACTCCTGGAAGCTGCAGGGATAACGATTAAATGTCCTTAAAATAGACAATAGGACCTCTCGGTTGCCATCCGAAGAGGTAACTACAGCAAGCGTATATGACTTGAAACCAACCAGAAGTAAAAATAACGCAAGGCAAAAGATATGAAATTATATCACAATAAAGTTTGTTCATACTTACCTGGCAGACATATATATAGCTGAATTCGGAAAAAATACAGCTACATACATATCTGACAGGCAAGTTCATGAACAAACTTAAGAGAATCGAAGCAGTCAGCTCAATCTTCTTATGTTTACTGGACAAATAAGCGTCATTGACGTAGTCTACAAGTCTATTTCTTGTACGAGTCTGCGAATGACGAATGAGACTCTTCCAATCTTGTCAATAAGAGCTTATTCGCTTACGCAATATCAGTTAATGAGTGTTTGTCAATGAGAACTAACCCATTTACGGACAAAGAGATATTTTGTCAATGAGGGATACCCACTTACTTGACAAACGAAAGTTATATTGTCAATGGGGGAAAGTCACTGAATTGACAAAACGTAATCAGGGAGTCAAGCATTTTAATTTTTTTGTTTTTTGGGTTCCCGTCTCAAACGAGGGAAGGGGCAAGAATCCTGTTAAGAAACTGGGCTTACGGCAGGTTTATAAACGATGATGTTCAATTCGGCAGCGTAGTCCCGACTAGAACTAACAAATCTATCTTCTGAAAAAACCCTTTTCAGATGGGCTAAAAAGCTTGCAAAATTATCCTGGGAAGAGGAGAAACTCTCCAAACCAGCTTCCTCTCCCGTTATCACAACTAATGGCCTGCTAAAGCTTAAAATTTATTGGCAGTATGGCAAAGGAAGTCCTGTCTTGCGCTTTCCTGAAGAGCGTCCTTTTGATGAGTGCCTTTGCGAGAATCCACTGAACTTGCCGAGAGTCCTGACGTGCAGACATCGAGCCTTACATAACCCGTAACTGCCATTATCGCAAGTCTTGACTGCGGTAGTGGCAACTTTAAATTTATTGGCCGAATGGCAAAAGGTTGCGTAGAAAACAAACGAGATCTTCCCTTGAGCTTTCCTTAACTCCATCCACCTATGCGAAAAGCAATATTAATTGACAGAGACCTCTTGAATTCACGAAACCGATGTCTTGCTGGGTTTCGAAGAAGAAAGTTGGTGTTTCACTTAAACTTCCTCCGAAGCACTGCCTACTTCACATTCTTTGCAGGTGAGGTAGAAGGTATCACCGGAGGTAGAGGTAAACATTCTTTAGGGCCATATCTGAAACAAGAGCTTGAGAGTTCAACAGAAACGTTCAGCCAGGCGCCCACACCTGGCTGCGCTGGTGCACGCTCGGCGTCCACTGGCTCGCGCTCGGCGTCCACTGGAACGCGCTCGGCGTCCACTGGAGCGCGCTCGGCGTCCACTGGAGCGCGCTCGGCGTCCACTGGCGCGCACTTGGCGTGCACCCGCGCGCGCCTGGAGTCCATCCGAGCGTCCCGGGCGTCCGCTCTCAAAAGCTTCCTGCTACTATGACTTCTTTTACGTATTTCTCGGTGGAAGACGGACACGAGTTTCAGGCGACGTTCGCCTTCTTACTTCTCACTGAAACGCATAACGAGAGAGAGAGAGAGGACGTGAAGCGTCCTCTTCTATAAAGCTTCTATTTAGAGGGCGCGAGTCCTTCCGAAAGCTCCAACCCCTGCATGGGGAGGACGCTTCGGAGGACGAGAAGCAATCTTTCAGGATTCGTGCACGCACGCGCACGCACTTTGGCAGTCTGGGGATTTTCATCAGAAACTGCCGAAGGCACGCCAGATCGGTGGGGGTTCCTTGTAACCCTCCTTAGGCTTTCGACATGCTCCCTCCCCGGGTCCTGGGAGTCAAAGCAGAGGTCCCGGCCTAGAGGCGAAACGAGGCCGATCTGACGCACCCTCCACTACACAAGGGGTATCACTGCACTTCTGCACTTCACTTTTACTCTCTAAAGCAAGCACTTTCGATTATAAGATACGAATCGAAAGAGTATCAGAGAAAGGGTAAATCCTCTACAGACACTGCTTAGGGCCCGAAGGCAACACTGCAGGGTTAGGAGTAACAATTACAGAAGTAGCACTTCACAGCAATGAAGGAGAGCGAGCACCTCTCGTAGACATATTCATAGCCCGTAGGCCATACTACAGGGTTAGGCAAAATAAAGTCTACAGGAAGGTTAGCAGGTTCACTACCCTGACTTTTTGTTACTGACTTAATTGCGTACATACGAAATCATACGTCTTCCTTACGGAATTAGACATGTTTACTGATTAATTGCGTACATACGAATCATACGTCTTCCTTACGGAATAGACAAAGTCTCACACTCCTTACATGACAAATCTCAACAAAGAAGCAAGACCCATACCCCTCGTACATACCAAGTGCGGATCTACCGAAGCTTTCGGTAGCCACACCCTATCTTTGCAGACAACCCCGTCTGAAACTAGCCTAACTAGATTCAGATATTTTATGCAAAAATGAATCAAATTCAAATCAATTTAAGATAGCGTATGCCTAGCCACAAATCCCACAAATCCAAGTAAATAAATCAAAAGACAATTAGGATACTTAGCGGCAAAGAAATTTTCCAAAATCCTAAGACGGAGGTACTGAAAACAGGTGTTTTCAGCACCAGCGACAGAAAAATTATGAATAGAAAATGGGAATGGTTCCTGATACCCGCCTCCCAGCGGCGGGAATGGGTACTAACCACCTGGCCGACCACTGCGTGTGTCGGAAGTTTTTAAAATTCTGTCGGACTTCAGAAAATACAGCTATATATATATCTGACAGGTAAGTTTCATGAACAAATGATATTGTTATGATACAATAAAGTTTGTTCATACTTACCTGGCAGATATATATAATCAAGTACCCACCCACCTCCCCTCAGAGGACAGTGGAAATAAAAATTATGAATAGAAAATGGGAATGGTTCCTGATACCCGCCTCCCAGCGGCGGGAATGGGTACTAACCACCTGGCCGACCACTGCGTGTGTCGGAAGTTTTTAAAATTCTGTCGGACTTCAGAAAATACAGCTATATATATATCTGCCAGGTAAGTATGAACAAACTTTATTGTATCATAACAATATCATGTTTATGAAAATGCAGTTTGTATTTTCACAAAATTGTAGTTGATGATTACTGAATTGGCTCTGTAAGGGCACAAAGATAAAATGACTTCTGTATACACATTAGTAATAACTAAAAAGGTGGTATGTAGTTCCCAGCCAGCACATGGTTACTGAATACATTGCAGTAACATAAATGACATCAATAAATATATATAGCTCATGCTTTATTCTAGAAACAGAATTAAGCACTTTTAAAGATAAACAAAAGATTTTCCTGGTGTCCTAATTTGTCCTTTGGTGGCTTTTAGTTCATTACGTATTTATACCAATTTGTAGGATGGGCAGAGTTTTAAATTTTTTGTTTTACTTTTCCTTTTTGCATTGAAGGATTACGACTTACGGTCTGTAACACAAGTTAGGTAAGGGAATCGGAGCAGGTTTGGTTACTGCATTTCATTTGCTGCTGTTGACAAAGTTAGCAATATCAGGGCTTATTTTGAAAGCTATGAACCTTGGTACCCCATAATTGCTGAAAATATTTGGTACCTGTGTATGTTCCAATGTTTTTTCTGTTCATTTGTGCTTTAGCTTGCATAATATACAATTTTTTCCATTGAACACCATAAATAGACTTGTCTTCATGGTTCTATCATGGAGTAGTAGTACAAGTACGTACAATATTTCATTGAATACATGATGGAAGAATGTCAAAAGAATTGACTTTTTCATAGCAGATTTTAATCTTAGTTTTTAATGGATTTTTAGCATTGCAGAAGGAGAAATAAGTAAACTGGGAGTCCAAATGTAGCAAACCATAATACAGAAAGTAATTTATGCACTGAAAATTAATTAAAGGAAATTATTTGCTGTAGTTTCATGCACAGTATTTGGAAATAGTAAAATTTCATAAGTTTTCATACTTGTGGTGTTGTGATATCTTCCTTAAAACTCTTCTGTCAGTCAAGTTAGCCTTATAAGAAAAATCTTTCACAAAATAACAAAGCATTGTTTATATAATCAGGTTCGTGCTCCTCTTGTCCAAAATATTTAAACTTTTTATTGTAGTATAGAGCTTTCAAACTGTACTATACTGTTATAAGTATGTACTTTTAGAAGTAAATTTAACCCACCTCTTAATCTTTTGAATTTTTTCTAAGTATTAACATTTCTTAAGTGCTAACACTCGAGTACTGCAGATTGTACTTACATTGGTCCCAGATCTGTCTACCACCCTATTAAGATTAGTCTGCGGCAGTACTGTATTTTTATGTTTTGTAAAATCATATAGCATTGATATATTTTTGACAGTATGTAGGTTAATAATACAATAGTTAAAAATGAGATTTGGTAGTTAATAGGCTTATCCTTATTTTATAAGTAGATAACATATTTTCTATTTTCTTGTGTGTGTGTGTGTTTTTTTTATTATTACTTATTGATAACTGTAGCAAAAGTGGAACTTCCTTTTGGGTTGTATAATTTTCCATGCAGATCTGTTTAAAAACCTCTAGGAAAATTGAATTTGATTTTGTGATTTTAATATTTTTTATTAGGAATTAAGGTATTTGAATGGAAGACCATTCTTTTTTCAAAAAGCAGAATGTTGAATTGTTTGAAAAATTGGTGTAGAATAAATGATGACTGGTTCATTGGTTGGAGAGCATATTCAGAAGTGGAGAATGATAGGGTAGAAATGTAGTAAATGTGTGTGTTGTTCCCATGTAGTATTAACCAATGCCACTCCATACTACTTTGTATCTTCATTCCTATCTTTTGCTGGCTATTCCAGGATCCTAGCTTGTTGCTCAGTTCTCGTGACAGATTCTTTTATCTCTCAACCATTAGAAGGTATTCCTTGTCTTACGACTACAGCGTGTGATCTTAGTAGATAATTTGTGATTAGTAGAAACTGACTGATCTTCGTGAGCATGGAGCCAAATTTATGTATCAATTGTGTGGAAGTCTAATTAAACAGCAAAATGTTGTTAGAGAACCACTATATGTGATAGTACGTATTTAACTGTACATCCTACATCCCTCTATATTTAACAGTTTATCGTATATATCTGTTCAGTGTAAGATTTCTCGGTATAAAATTTAACTGAATCTGTATCCTAAACAGATTGTATGTCAATGTGAAAAGTGTGACTTGTAGTCTAGAATTTTCTCATTACTTAAGTAATGAATAAAGGTCTTAAATTCAGTTATGTTAGGATAGGAACAGGGTATTGTATTTGAAAGGGTAATGCCTGGCAATTTGAATTGTTGTCTTTTAAGCTATTGGTCTAAACAACATTTGAGTACCAGCTAAACGTCTTGAGGGGAGTGAGATTAGATCGGGTGCTCTGAAGGGTCATAGCCTAGGCTGGTCTGTTAGGCCTTTACAAATTAACTGACTTTGACACTTGCATACAGGCAAATCCCTAAAGTGTCCATTGAGATGAGATCTTGCTGTATCACATGAAAAAAACTGACAATGAAACATAGAAGCAGCAATGGTTAACACTATGCAATATGTTTTGGTATGTTCCAAATCATCATCATGCAGAATTTGTTGCCATTCCATATGATAAAAGGAAGCAGTTCTTCTTACCTAATATGTTCTTCTGTTTTCACAACAGAACACTGCACAGTAAATTCAGCTGTTATGACTATTAAAAGATATGCCACCACAGAAATTCGAAAAATATATATTAAAAAAAAAAAACTTTTTGGCCATCTTTGGTATTTAAGTATATTAGTTTGGTTGTCTGGTTAACTACTTGATGATAACAATAATTATAAATAATAAGGTCTTTTGCATTGGTCCTTTCAAGCTCTTATGCAATATTTAATCTAAACTAACCTGAAAATTTTGCTTTTTGGATGATGTAAGAAACTGGTCAATTTTATTACTGTACCTTGATTTTATGAATTGATATAAAACTTTCTGTAAGAAGTTTAATAAGGGTAGTAATTGGTGTTTGTTTGTAGATTTCACAGATAGTTGTGAAGCATTTCTTGGGGTTGGTTTGTGAAATTTGTGAATGTGTTAAGTGTAGTTGGTGCATTTATATGTTATTAATTAATACATACATATGTATAAAGTATTTTGAGGGATTTTGAAAGGGGTACATGATGCAAAAGCATATTTGGGACATTGGAATGAGGTGGCATTTTATTTATTTATTTTTTTTTTTGCATACAGTTATATAGTCACATTGTAAATAACATTGCAAATGGTTGCTGCATAATTGCATATATTCGCTGGAATGAAGCTACCTGAAATTATGTTGGGCAATGCAAAACTTTCAGGTGAGCTTAATGCGCAGGATTGTGCTGCTTTTGCATGGTTATCAAACAAAGTGATCAGGTCATGTTATCCTTACTCTTGCCCTGAGAATTATCATATTTAAGTTTACATATAGTATTTAATTTGAAATTTCTTGCTAGTATCGCAAATTGGCAATGATTACTGTCAAGATTGAGAACTGTTTATCAAATAGTTATTAGTGTTATACTCTAATTTTTAGGATAACTACAATTTAAGTATACTCACTTTTAATGGAAAATTTTATAAGGTCCATTGCATGTAGTAAATTGATTTGTTGATATCCATGTGTAGTATTAGGTATGTTACCAACTATTAATAACTTAGTGAGTCAGGTGTTAAGCAGCATTAATCCCAAATTGTAGGATTTATTTCAGTCTGCAAGTATAATTCAACCTTAGGGACAAGTTTGATCATTTATTTTGGTGTCAGATATTGAGGCACATGCATGGTCTTAAGTTCCTTTCAAATCTTCCAAATTCTTGAGAAGCAACTTGAAGGACAAATTCTCAACTTTATCTGTAGTTTAAAATTAACAGACGTACTGACACTGTTACTGTCACTGATTACATACTGCCAGGTTTTAATTCTTTGTCCTTTCATCAAAACTGACCTCAAAAAGTGATATATAAAAAAAAGTCTGCTGCTTTGCATGTGAAGGTAATCTGAATTGCACTTAGTTTTTCATAATTGCATATCATGCCAAATTTGTTTAAGAAAAGATACAATTTGATGACAGTGGTATTATCTATTGGATTGGATTTAGGTTTTGTGGCATATTCATAAGATTTCTTCTCATCAGTCTTTCATTTTTATAGGTGTTGTTAGTCCAGCTTTAGTTTTTATCATCATTTTGGTTTTTAGAAAGTTATACCTTTCACCGGAACTTTCTGTGGAATCAAAATTGCATTAAGAATGTTGTGTATATGAAATGAAGTAAGGTTGGTTAATAAACGTCATGCAGGGACATGGAAAGGTGATAAATGTTCAGAACTCTCTCTCTCTCTCTCTCTCTCTCTCTCTCTCTCTCTCTCTCTCTCTCTCTCTCTCTCTCTCTCTCTCTCTCTCTCTCACCTGTTCTGGCATGTCCAAGTAACTTTATCTTTAAATTAATTTATGTTAATGATGAAATTACCACCTCAACCAGAGTAAGAACAAAATCATTTGTAAAATATCTATTGACCGTTATTGCTCTGATGGTTAAAACCTACTTCTGATAAGTGGTGGCTGCTGTAGCTTCTTTTTCTGTATTTAGTTGACCAGAAGTACTGGTTTAAAGTATCAAGCATGCTTAGACTTCCAGGTGGGAGATTGAAGTAAACTTTGTACTTTGTGCATCTATTTTGAAAAAACGGAAGAGTGCAGGTTCTTGCAAAGAATTAATAAAATGTGGTAATAATGCTTTGGAAAGAGGTGTTTTGAATGAAATACAAATTGGGTAGGAAACAGTGAAGAAAGGGTATTTACAGTATATATACTTTTTTTTTTCATAATAAATCAGAATGGAATTTTCTCTTATCATTAATTTTCTGTGTACTTAAGAGTTTGCCTTCATGTGTGGTGTGTATATGTACGTATATATTTGAATATTATTGGCCACCTGATCTGTAGTTGTTAAGCGCTGTTTCAAAGTTATTACAGGCTTATTAAGATATTCCGTTGATAAGTGATATGATATAAACTCATTCTAATATTTAAAGCATCTTATTAAAGGGGTAAACAAGTTATGTGTACTAGTGCCTAATGCTTCCATGAAGGGTAGATAAAATTGCACATTTTTGATAAATGCTGCTATGAACATTGTTAGATTTTGCAGGGAAAAATTAAAGTGAGAGTTGACTGATGGCAATTCTGACTTATCTACATTGCTTCCTGTTTCAGAATGTTTGCCCCAAAGTGCGCTGCTTGCGGGAAGAGCATAACCCCAGTTGAGGTAGGCGGGAGATGCTTTTGGCTGGCTTTGGGCACAGCTGATTCAAAAACTCCTGATTTATTAATTTTCTTTGCTGTTATATTTTTCTGCTTAAGTTAACCTTTTTACTGCAGTGTATTGTCTTTCTTGTTGCCATTTTTACGGTACAGGCAGTCCCCGGTTTTCGGCTGACTGTTAATGGTGATCTGGTTTTATGGCGCTTACGCCATAAAATCAGAGATTTATGGCCGAGTGCCGGTTATGGCACCCCTCTGAGAACGGAACCTCCGCCAATACCGGGGACTGCCTGTAGTCATTTTCTTTAGGTTGTAGTTTCTTTTCACACGTAATGATGTTTACCTTTGGGTTTTCAATCCATCATTTTCTGTTCTTTAATTATTTGTGTGTACAGGTGTCTTTTCTAAGTTGTGCATGTGTGGCTTTGCCTTTTGTATGTTAGGTACGTTGCATTGTTTCATTTCATACCTGCTATATCACCCCTTTCTTAATAAATGTGTCTTTATTTTGTTTGATGGGTTATTAAGGAAAACATTTTTCTCTTCTATTTTTCTGTTTTTATGTGATGGGCATTTTCTGCATCCAGTTATTTCAAGTCTAAAACTTGAGTAGCTCATTCACTGTCTGTATTATTGTAGTCTAAGTTTTTTCATTTCTTTTTATCTGTTAGTAATATATAGTTTTATTGTACCCATGCATACCTCAAATTACTAATGTTATCTACAGATGAACAGAAGTTTTCTAGCTTAATACATCCGTTATTTTGTAGACATTTCAGCTTACATTGTCATTGTCAGTATAGTGCATAGTACATTGTTGGTAGTACATTTTAGGAATTTCTTTATTTTATGAATGACAGTCGTCTTTCTCATCATATAGAAAAATTAGAGGTAAATAAGACTAAATGTAGAATTTCAGTTTAAATAATGTTGAACAAGAAAGATAGGCTGGGTTCTGTTCTTTTTAAAGTTTACTAATTGTTGGAAAAGTGCATTTTTAAATCGCTTATTCCCTTGAATGCCAGCATTCTTTACATTCATCAGCTTTTACTTATAAAAGCATTTTGTGAAAGTACAAATAAAATCTTTATTGAAAGAATTGTAAGGCTGAAAATGACAACAGATGAAATGTGATGAAAAGGTCTTTTCAAAGCAGTCATCCATACTATTGTCCTTTACACTTGAGCTTCTGTAGCAAACTTGTTTATTGCTTTCAAACTCCTGTTTCTCTTGTTTTCTCTACAGTTGTATTTTTCTTACTGTATTAGGTTCCTTTGTTTGGTTTTTATTTTGTAATATGTAGTCATTGGTGGAAGTGCTTGGAAACTTTGAGGAGTTAAGATTTCAGTTCTTGTTAGTTGGTATTTAAAAAAATATATTTTTGAGCTTTCATGTTTTAGCATGTATCTTAGTTGCTTTTTTTATTCATCTTCATAGGTTATTCTAGTTCAATCTTGCTGTAAAGTCAGGAACTTAAAAAAATATATGCATTTGTTGATCCTGCATGAAAGAACATATCTTTTTAATGTAGTTTTATTTTACAAAATGAACAGCGAAATAACTTAATGTCGAGCTTTGCTATCTTCTTGCTTACTCAAGTCAGTGCACTATGCTACACAAATGCATTGATTATGCTTTGTGGCACATCGTATTTGGCAGAGCCACAGTGAAGACCGTCAGAATCATTGTATTAGCCTTCTTTAGTTCACTGGTTTTTAATTGGTTACAGAAGTGTAATTCAGGTTTATTGGTAGCTGCTATTTATTTGAAGGAAAAATAGTTCATCTGGAAAATTATTGGGTGAAGAACCAAATACGTAGTCTTGAAATTATTTATATCCCTAATGTGAGGCGTTGAAGCTTTCTGGACTGGAAATGTAGTTGTTTATCTTTGGATTGAATTTATTAAGTAATCCAGATTGCTTCATCTTTTAACTGTGATTTGCATACTAGCTCCCATCATAGAGCTGTTTAGAACACATCAAATATTCTACTTTTCATTCTTGGCACAGTTTGAGGAGAAGGTTTTAAAGAAAGTTTCCCTGAAACTGTGGTCTCTTCACTGATGGCAGTGAAAGTAACTTCAATTGGGAACTCATTTACCTCAAAATCAGCTGTGTGCAGAATGATGCAAGAGTCTGCATCATTCCTCACTGACTAAAATGTTTTAAAAGTGTTTAGGCTTGCTAACATCTTTATTGAAATTAATATGCTGGGTTATTATGTGTGTGTGTATATATATATATGTGTATATGTGTAAGTATATATATACGTATATATATATATATATATATATATATATATATATATATATATATATATATATATATATATTGCAAATAGAGTATAAATTTATTCAAATCATCACAAAGGTTTCATCTCTTTGAATTTTAATATGCCAACTAAGAGCATTTATGTCATGAAACCATGTGCTGAGAAGACTCCATTTGGGTTTCGTATGAGAACCAGTGGTTAAATAGATATGAATCACAATATTTGAAGTTGCTACAAAGGCAAAACTGTCAAAACTTGTTAGGCATCTTGCTATGGCATGAGCATTTTCTATAGCTTCCTCCAGTAAATCAGTGGTAAGTTGTTTTAATTGTAGCAGAAGAAAACAAATATTTTTCATATTATACAACTGAATATAAAGATAATGAACTAAATTTTTTGTCATGCAGAGTGCAAGGAGAGAGAGAGAGAAATGTAGAACTTCTGGATTCATTAAAGGCTTCCAAAAAGGGCAAAGTTTTGATTAAAATTAAATATTTTTAAAAATCTTATTAAACTCCCCATATAAGTCTTATGCCTTTTATGTTGCAGAGCCTTATATTGATTGCAGATAAGATGTATGTTTTGTTCCTATGTATTCTGTGACGTGTACTTCTTATAGAATTTTCACCAGATAGTTTAATTTGAGAGGGGACAAAGCTTCACACTGCCTAATACAGCCAGAATTTATTATAAATACCGTTTTCCCTTAACTACATATGATTTTAACAGATTCCTCAATCTGTCGTGGTAAACTATCTAGTGGGGGTTGTGGACCTAATAATAATAAATATTATAAAATATTCCTTAGTGGAGACATTAAGCTTTTGGCTTTGCCGTAAAGAGGTAAAAGTCATTAATATATGACGTGGTTTTATTGTAAATGAAATTTGTTACCATTATTTGAGGTTAGTTTTTTTATTAGCTTTTTTATGACAAATTCTTTCCCAGAATTAGGGACATAGTATGTTCCTTAATCACTGGAGAGTCCCTCATAAGTTTTTTAGTTGAGCCTTTTAAAATGATTTCTTGCAGTAGAGACTTTTTGTTTCTTTTGCTTCAAACCTTAGAAGTAAGTGAACTTTATGGTTTTATGGCTTAACTTCTTGCCCAAGGCTAATTTTAATTTGCCTTTGGTTTCTTTCCTTTGTTACTGGCTTTTTAGCTGTGCCATGTTTCCCCAGGGAGCTTATAACAAGGCTTAATGAATATATTGTTAGTATTTTTCTCTCCACATTGTCTTACATACATATTGCTTAGTTGCATTCCATGTGATTGTTTTATGTGGGTATGTTTCACACACTAAGCCATTGGAAAATTTTTTTTATTTCCTGGCTTTCTTGTTGAATTGTTTTTTTAAAATGTTGAAGAATGGATGTTGATATATGTACATGGTTTTTATTGTTATGAAAGTTGTTTAATAACAAATTATTTGTTTTTTTTCTAGGGCACAGGAGAAACTGTACGAGTAGTATCCATGGACAAAGACTTCCACGTGGATTGTTACGTCTGTGAAGTAAGTTGCATTTCTTCATACTTGTAAAGTTGCTGAAAGTCATGGTGGTGTTTATTTTGATTTATAACACTGGCCTTCAATACCAGTGGTTGTTTAGCTGAAACTATTTGAGGGCCTACAGTTCTCTTTAGATTATTTGTTGTTTTTTTCTAGTGAACTGTAAGTTGCAATTCCATATCCAGTCACCTTACCAAAGCAGAGCTTCAGAGAGAAGCTATTCATATAAAACTTCATCAACTTCATTTTTTTCCCTAGATGAATTGACTAATTGGCTAAGTTTTTTACCATGTGATATTATGCTTCTTTGGACAAAGCTGGTGGAAGTAGTACATATTATCCTAGGAGTACCAGGAGTAATCCCACAGGACCTGGAGAAACCTAGAGAGAATTAATGCACAAACCATGAACTGTGCTTGCTCCAAAAAAAGTACAATGATCTAATGGGTACAACAAGGATAATAAGGAGGGTATGGGAATTTTAAGAAAATGGGTGGTAGGGTCAGATCCTCAGATGGCAGGTTGCAGACTGTGTCTGGGCTCAGTTATACCAATTTTGCAAGGTTGTTGGAAAAAAATATGGTAGTAATCTCTCCAAAGCTCACTATAATAGTTAGTTGGGGGGAAGGGAGTTTGTGCAGCAATTAATATGATAGTATGTAATATATTAGAAATTTAGTGTTGCATTCTAGAAAGAATGCTACATCTATATGGACAGGAAGCTCAACACGGGAAACAAGGCAGGCCATCTAAAACATTGACATCCACAGAACTTCTGGGCTGAATAAATATAGGAAAAAAAAAAAAAAAAAAAAGCCTCGAACAAAAAACGTTGGGGAAAGGAGAGCGAAGCGAAACACGACTCTCCAAGGCGCCTTGGTTGAAGAAAGACTTGTGCATCACGAGGTTCGAAGCTGGTCAGTGACCAACATCTACCTCGTATACGCATGAGTTGCCAGATGCTACAGATTCCTTGCTTTACAATCTTTGATTGTTTTTAACCGGTTTCCAGCTTGGTGCTAGAAGATTTGTTAGCTATGAAAAATACAAATTGATTAAAAATTTGTCATTTGGCATGGAAGAACTCATTTGATTTATGTGTACATGAGGAATAATACACATGGTCTAGTCTGAGAATGTGTGGAATACAGAACAGCACATAGAATTAACCATAGTTTAAGTAAGTGATTGTCAAGTACATACTGGCCAGAAGTCCCATAAAGAAATTTTGTTAGAATCATCAATACTTGAGCTTATCCAATCATAATGCTTTCGCAAAGCTGGTGTTTTATTATATGAAATATTATTATTATTCTTTTATTTTCATAAGAATAATTCCTCCAGATTTGTGCTGTGAGAGTCGAAGATTTTTAGCTTGGTAGTCTGGTGAAATTATTTAATGTGAATTAATTGATTTATATTAAATGTATTTGATGGAGTTTTGTTAGATATACTGTGCATTATAATTATTATTATTCAGCAACATTCATATGTCATGAAGACCATTAACTTGCTAAATGTGCATTCAGAGAATAAATTTTCTTTGATAAAAATTTTGAAAAGTAGCAAATATAAGTAGTGCAAAATGCGGATACAAATAAACCAATAAGACGTCTTGATAGTTAACCGCAGGTATATTGAATAATGAAATACGTTCCTTGAATTTTCAGAATTGTGGAATGCAGCTTACCGATGAACCCGATCAGAGATGCTATCCTCTTGATGGTCACCTTTTATGCCGCAACTGTCATCTACATCGCCTTCATGCCATGGGTCGCACTCCCTCTAACATTCAGGTGGGTACTGCTTCAGGTAGCTTTTGCTTCATGGCATGAGAGTAAGACTGCGAAATCGACTGCGAAATGTGTGGGCTTCCTGAGAAATAAGATTTTAACTGAATATGTATAGTATTCTGTAAGGTAGCAGTTTCCCAAGGAAAGATGGGCAGCCCTTCCTGTTCGCTTTTCTTAAGTGGGATACTACCTACCTTTGCATTATGCATTGCACATTACATTGTGAGCCCAGATGCATTCATTACTGCCCTTACTATTTCATCCATTCTCATTGGTTTTGTCTCGCCTAGCTGACTTATTTCTTTAATTGTCTTGCTCTCAGTATTGCCCGGAATGAAAAAAAAAGCTTGTGAGCCAACCATGTATAAGTCGAGAACTGCAACTTGGTCATCCAGTGAAACTGTCATCTGGTTAAACAACAGTATGATAATACAGTGTTCAGTTTCATTCTAGGTGTAGTGCTTGATGTAAGGGAGCAGTGTTCTCTCAGATGTTATTGGGAAGTAAAGTAGATTCTTTGGTTTTACTCTGAACACACCAAACTTGCAGTTGGCACTGATTGATCTGCAGTTTTCTGGTCTGAAGAGAAATGTTCTCTGTTAGTTTTTGAAGAGACCAGTTTAGAAAAAAAAAATTAGCTTTCCTGAACCTTCCAAGTTTAGATTGAAATATCTCTGTCTCATGCTTAGAAATTAACCTCTATATTTTGTACTTCTTTTAGTTGGGGGAAAAGTAGATCATAGGATGTAAGGTATGCTTTAGGACAAAAAATGGTGGTAGTATTCTTCTTCCAGTTGGCACTAAATGGTGGCATTGCATTTGAAGTTTCCTGCCTAATGTTCAATCACAGTGGAATGTTTTTTGATGTCACAGTAAATTTCAGAATTAAGCTGTGTTTTATTGTAAACATTATTCAGACTTCCTGCAATTCAAACTGCAGTACAGTAATTTTTTTTCTCTCCAAGAGTTGTTTATAAGGGCAATTTTCAATTTTGACAATTTAGAAGTATGAAGGTTACTTTGGCGAGTAAGTGTGTGTAATATATTTGCACTGTTCCATTTCAGGGACAATTATTCACATAATGAATTTGCAGCAACAGCAGTGATTTTAAACCAGTTATTGTTGCTTCATTTGCCATACAAATAACAAAAAATTTGCCTTATCATAACAGCTGCAAAAGTCTTGGAGGTGTAACAGGTTGTTTTCTATCTTAGTAAAGATGCAGGTGAAGGTCACATTCAGGCCAAAGATTTGAGATACTATACTGTAAGGTACAATGTTACTGCTTCATCCTTTAACCCCCTTAGGAGTAGTGTTATAAGCACACTGCAAGTGG
Source organism: Macrobrachium nipponense (assembly GCF_015104395.2). NCBI lineage: Eukaryota > Metazoa > Arthropoda > Malacostraca > Decapoda > Palaemonidae > Macrobrachium > Macrobrachium nipponense. Next base: position 89,631,844 of record NC_087211.1, on the reverse strand, counting down.
TGTACTGTAGGCATTACTTTCAGGTGTTTGCAATGGCCCTTTGGCTACCAGCTGCATCCTTTCTTTAGCCTCTTACAGTACCTCCATTCCTGCTTCCTTTCTTCAGTCTTGCTGTTTTCACCCAGTTCCACCTTCAGATTCCTGTTTACTTCATCTTTATTTTGTGGATTTCTATTTTGCTGTCCGATTTTTCCAACTTCCTAACTTCCTTTTGTCTCTTGAGTGCTGAGTGGCCAAAAGTCTCCTAGTGCTTGGTTTGACAGCCTAAATTTTGAAAATCCGTCTGATCAGTCATGCGTCCTTTGAATTTTTTTAAATTCATTTTTTTATTTTTTAGTCTGTTTTAGTGTGATAACCACGAATGATGTCATCTTTAGGCAGCATCTGGCTAACTTCAACTGCTCAGTTTTCTATTTTATTTTTATTTGCCCCTTTCAAACATATGTCAATACAGTATAACTATTCAGCTGCAAAATGACAGCATAACTAACATTATTGCATGAAAAGTAGATAAGTAGTAATTGGTAAAAATTTTATTGAGTAAAGTGTTAGTGGCATGGTTTCCACAGGGTGGTTTTTTGGGGTAGGTACCCCATTGAAGTGTCAAATGCTCAAGATTAAGAAGGCAATCTCAGATTAGATGGAAATTACTTTACATTTATTTATTTTGTGTAAAATAAGTTACTGTAATTTTCCCTTTCAATGTAGTATATTTTTAATGTCGCCTTTTATAACTCTAAACTCGGTTTCTTCATTGCAGGATGTTGGTGCCACTTATGTCGAATAGCAAGCAGCAAATTCTCCAGTTTCAAAACGTACCTTTATCTTCTTAAGTCTGTATTTTTCTGTTTTTGTTTTGTGGAAGGTGTTACTTTTGAAGATGCCTGGATTGTTTTTAGACAAACTTATAAAAAGAAACTGCATTTCACCTAAAGATATAAGGAAATTATATATTTTATCAAGGAATTGTATGCATTAATTTTACATAAAGTTCTTTTGTATTTATGTTTTACCTCTTTCCCAAATATGTGTGCGCACATTCATGAAAAGTCAGTAACTTTTAAGTATTTTTGTATTGACATTGAACATTTATATAATGTGTATTGTTTGTATGAAATCTTTTCTGTCTCTCTTCATTGTAAGATATTTTTCTTTAAAAGGAGATGATGTAGGTATAAGTTCAGCATTTTAACTATATTGTTTTTTACCCAACTTCATGGAATTTCCTTTTTTATTGAATTCCAGTTTTGTGTTCCTACTGTCTTGTATTTATAACAGAGGATTTGACATTTATAAAGAATTTTTTTAATATGTGGGTTTTGAGAGGTTTTATACGTACATGTTCTTGCAGCTATTAGAAGTGTGATTGGACAGCTTGTAAAAGCTAGAAGACTCAAGTATGTTAGAATTTCGTATTGCCTCCCTTCTTTAAATATGTAGATGAAAATTACAAAATTGTTTTTACCAAGATTAGTAAGTTTTTAGGTATGTGTTATGGGTAGAAAGACTTCAATTAAGACATTGTAAAATCTAGCCTCCTCTTACTTTGATGTATGGATGCATAGCTATTTTATTAGTAATAGTATAGAATCTTGACAGTTCACAAGGGCTGAGAAAATAGGTGCAGCTTGAATACCTTCTTGACAGATTTATCTTACATTTCCGATTATTATATTAATTTCATGAAGAAATGAGGATAGTAGTTGTTTGATTCAGGAATTTTTCTACCATTTTACAGTAGGCAAATAAATTACTGATGGGAAACAACCATCTTTTTAAGCTGTCCGTCTCAGGTCTAAAAATTAGCAACTGTTTTAAACTGTCCATCTCAGATCTAAAAAAAAAAAATTAACCCCAGAACAGGTTTGTTTTAAATATTTCTTCCCCCCCCCCCCACCCCCCCCCCCCCCCCCCCCATTTGTACTTAGATAGTTGCAAAGCTTACAAATATTGTTGAATTCCAAGTCTCCTTACTCTGAGGTACAGAGGATGAGCTGTTAGTTTTTTGTACAAGGAGAGTTTAATGCCTTAGTATTTCCACATATGTTGCAACCAAGTGCAGGGAAAAGCAGTCTTAACATCAAAGAAAGAAACTACTTAAAAAAACATTGTAGCTCTATGTATTGTATTCAAGGTATTGTTGAAGTTTAAATCCCAATAGAGTAACCTTTTGTCACAATAATAAACAAATGCTCTTTACGTACCTCTTACCAGAGTAAGAGGTTTCATGGCCATTTCTGTATTTTTTCAAGGCATCTGTGGTATTACAGAGTAGTAGTTAGCTAGTTTTTGATTTATGAAGTCACTGCAACAAGTACAGTGTTCATGTTCACACTGGTGGAGATATGATGTTGCTCCAACTATTTTGTGTTCATTTTGTCTTTGTTTGTATGTATACATTTTTAAAGCTTCTTAATTTAGGTATTTTATGTACTTAGGATGTATAAATAGCTTTTATTTTTTGTGATAAAAACTTTTTGTTAAGCTGTGAAAGTTGATATTTTGTTTTTTGGTCATTTGTTAATGTGCACAATTTCTGCTTAGAATTCTTTTTTTAAAGTGTTTGCCATTCAAGTAAAAGTACCACCGTGTAATAGAATACTATTTTCTTTTGTTTGCGGTTCGCTCATATTTTCAAGTTATTTTCATTTCAACTAGGTTAATTGTACAGAGTAATATACTAGAAAAGTAACCAGTAAGAAAGTTGAAGTTCAATGAAACCAGCAGGATATCTGGTATTTTCTCAGCTATTATTTTGTAATATTTGAAATGTCCAACATTTAATACTTGATGGATGCGTGTGTATATTTTTTCCCATTCAGCCTGTATATTTTTTCCCGATCTTGACAGTATTTGGGCTGTGTTTGAACTTGGTAATTCTCAGTCTATTTTTTCAATGTCAGTTAATGAAATTGCTTTTTATATTTTTCGTTTATTGTACAAGACCAACGTAATTAGCCTCAAATGATTGTTTTAGCACTCATTTGGAATGTTGCTCGGATAACTTTTGCAAAAGCCAAATTTTGTGGATGGGGAACCTTGAGTCTGTTAATGATATATGCTTGTTGGTATAAAAGAAACGTTTTTTTTTTAAAGGCTGTGATTATATCATGTAATATGAGGTGTTACTTTGAGGTAATCTGGATTACCAACAAGTTAAAGAATTGACATGACACACTGAGCCCTGGATTAACTATTTTGATTGCATTTAGTGCCGTTAGACTAATGAGATCAGTGGAATGCTATTCATAATGCTCTTTTGAAGATGGCAATGTAAAATACATTTAAGAAAGAGGATGGCATATATATATATATATATGTATGGCCCTAAGATCAATTGAAGTATATCTAGATCGTTTTTTTTTACTCAAAAGCTCAAATTGATGTTTGAAGTCACAGCAGTATTTTACAGCATTAAAAATTTGTCTCTCAATCTTTGCAATTTGTAAGATATATCTTAGTTCCCAGATTTTCTTGAAGGGCAGAGTATGGCTTCCCAGTTTTGTATACAATTACATTGTGAATACATTTTCATAGTCTTAATGACAGAAGTTTTCTCAAAATTGATTTCATTGCTTAAGATAGGAAGTGACAATTTTCTCAATTTTTTTGTGTCAGAGTCTGTGAAACTTTGGTTTGGTAACATTAGGCCTGGATTGTGGCATTTAGAAAGAATTAAATGGCAGGTGGTAATTAACTCAATCTCAAGATAACTCCATTCTGTGATAATGTTTTAAGGTTGTGGAAATCTGCATGATGTGTAAATGCTCTTGACATTGTAGTGGCTGTGTGCAAGGAACACTCCTACATGTTACCAAATCAATCAAAAGCATTGCAATGGCTTTGGCAGTATGTGATATTTTAGCACAAATAACCACTTCTATACTACTTGGACCTGTGGATGATCATTTTGTAAATACTGTGAATCTAAAGGTCATATTAATAAACCTGAAATCCAAATTTTGTCAAGTTTATTTTGCCTCTAATGAACAAGACTAATCACAAACTTTTCGGTTTGCTCTTCTCTATTTCAGGTGTGTAGTCCCAGTCTTGCCTTTCGAATAAGTAGTGTAGAAATAGGATCTGAAGAAGCAAACTGGATCTTGAAAAGGTTCTTCATTTTTTCAGGTGAATATAATGTTATGTATTCACCCTATCGGAATGGTCTTCAGTACAGTTTGGTAGTTTTACAAATGCACCATCCTCCCATTCATAAATATATAATGAATCATTGTAAATTTTCTAGCTTTTCTTCAATTGATGTGCACTTGCATTGGTGTTGACAGTATCTACCAGCTGGTTGTAAGATAGCGGCATCAGCTCCAGTATACCTGTATGTAGTGTCAGTAACAGTGGCAGGCTGATAGCAGCAGCAGAAGCTCCCACCGTCCTCGCTTCTCGATGCCTCAACAGCGAAATGTATTATCCCTCCTCCACTGTGTGGGAGCAGCAGGAACAGTTTTTTTTCATCGCCCCTGCTGCTTTTTGTAGCAGCAACTCCTCTGGTCTCCTTGTGGTGGCACCAACTCCATGCCATCCTTGCCACTCAGTGTAACTACAGCAACTCCCTGTGATCACCATTGCTAGTGGCAAGTAGCAGCAGCTTCATCATCCTTAGTGCTCCTTGCTTCCTCATCAGTAGCTTCTGTTGGCCTCTTAAGCACCAAGCAGTGGCTGCAGTGTATCCCATCGCAAGTACCTGCAGCAGGTTTGCCACTACTGTTCTTTCTGCTTGAAAACTATTATATACTATTAATTGTTACTGCTGTTACAGCAAGACGTAGGAATGATGAAAGCTTAAAGCTAATGCTACAAGTACATGTAGCAGGGAAGATGAGGTACTGATGCTGCCTTTCACATTGAGTGGTTAAGCCATATCTCCTTTTGCTGCTATTGCAATGAACAGTAAGAATGATGGGGCTACTGCACTAACAGGATGCAACTTTGTGTTGCATTGTTCATACTGTTTGAGCAGTAGCCCTAATCATCTTTGCTGCTCACTGCAACAGCAGCAAAAGGAGTTTTAAAGTTTTGACCACTCATTGTGGAAACAGCATCAGTACCTCATCTTCCCTGCTAGACGTAATGGTAGCAGCAGCTTTCATTATCCTTACATCTTGCTGTAACAGCAACAATAATTCTATAGTATATAATACTTTTCAAGCAGAAAGAACAGTGTTTCTTGTCACAGCACTCTCTCTATTTCTGCTGCTTCTAGTAACAATGCCAGCAGCAACAGCGCCCATCATCCTTATGGCAGCGGCAACAGCATATGCTCCTGTATGGCAGCAGCAATAACAGCATATGCTCATGTTGCCCTATTATCTTGCAGCACCAGCAGATGCTCATGTTGTCCCATCATCTTGCAGCAGCAGCAGCTCCCATCATAATAATAGCTAGTAGCTGCAGGGCAGTGTTTCCTTCCTCTCTCCTGGCTGTTGATAATAGCAGTTGTCGTAAACCCTGAATGCTTATTATGGTGACATCAGTGAGCCCTCCTGTTGCCTTTACTCCTTTGCAGCAGCTTTAAGAATACTGTTCTTTGAATCGACAGCAGCAGCTTCCTTCACAGCTTCAATGCAGCAACACCAGCATATCTCTGTTCATACTTCTTAATGCACCAAGACCAGTAGCTCCTATCATCTCTGCTAATCATTTTTGGAGCAGTAAAACCAATAGCTTCACCCATGCTGCTTGTGTAGCAACAACAACAACTGTCATCCATGTTGCTCAGTGTAGCAGCAGTAGTAGTTCTCATCCTCCCTGCCGTTTGTAAATGTAGTAGCTCCCATCATTCCTGCCTGTTAATGCAGCAGCAGCAGCTCTCATCATCCTTGCATCTTCTCATAGCAACCACAGTAAAATCCCTGTCATCTCTGCTGCAGAATTCAGAAACAGTATCTCTCAGGTATCATCTATGTTCCATGCTGTTGGACCATCTCTGTTGCAGAATTCAGAAGCGGCACCTCTCATCATCTATGTTCCACACTGTTGGGTCCTCTCTGTTGCACAACTTGGAAGCAGCACCTCTCAGATATCATCTATGTTCCACGCTGTTGGAGTAGAAGCAACAGCAGCTTTCATATCTTGGTTACTCAAGTAGCAGCAGCTGCAGTCTTTTTGTCTGCAAGTAAAAGTTTTAAGTTTCCCCTTTAGAATTACTACTCATAGCAGCAACTGTATAGCTGGTATGGCAGTCAGTAGATCCTCCCACTAGTCCTTGTTCCTTACTGCAGCAATCATTTTATATGCTTGTAGTTGCAGTAGCTCCTGTGTGTGTTCTGAAGGTGGGAACAGCATCAGCAGCATCTTGTGTTGTCATTGCTGCTTGTTCAAGCAGCTACAGCAGTAGCTACCTTAGTCTACAACAGCCTCAACCTGTTGTCCCACCGGATTGTTGCTGCCATTTTCCTGCTGCAGTTTATGTTAGAATTTTCCAAGTTCTCGCAGTAATTTTTCACCATACCAACAGCTTTATGTATCCTAGCAGTTTCACATACCCCTTTTGACTCATCCTCAGCTGTCAAATATGCTTCTGCGCCCACAACAGCTTGTAGTACACCATTACTGCTGTTTCGAGGCTGTGTTTGGCTCATTTGTTTACCAAAGATTCATTAGTGCCTGGTTGCTCAACTTTAGTCATACCAACACCTTAACCAGCTAAGGTGGCTCTCTACCTTGGCTGCACCAGCAGTTTCCAGACTCCATAGGGTATAAAATCTTGCCCTTCCAGCTGTATCTTAGCTGTATTAAGTTGAAAGTTAAAATTATATTAGTAATAAAATTCACATAGGTGTACAAATTTATTTCCAGTTATGGAAACATGCAGTGCACAACAGTTACCTTAACAAAACTAAAAAGATCTGGAATTATATAAACACTTTGGTTCCTTACTAAATTACAGTACTTCAAGTAATTGGAATTAGTTATTACAGATACTGGTATCTAATTCTTTGAATTTGAGTAAACAGAGTAGCTACTCTATTTGCTTTGGGAATTTTGTTAACATAAGTGGAACATTAAAATAGACACCATTCATGTTATATTGTGTTTAATATTTGCGATCATGAAAAACTACAGCATTATATTCATGCCAAGTTCTTTAGAGCAAGGAACGAAAGGCGTCATAGAAAATTAATCTTCATTTACTGTATTTAAAATTAACATTATTAGGCCTATGCTGAATTACCACTGGTTCCATGCAACGTAAAAATACCATACAAACAAACAAACAACACTGAACTGAAACAGAATGTCAAATTAAAATGCTCCTTGACATTCAGACCAAAGGCAAGCTTGCACTAAAAAAAAAAAATAATAATAATCATCCCAGCATTTAACAAGAATGCTGCAAGAGGAACAAATGTTAAAACTTTTACAAAACTTTAGCCCTGTTAAGTGTGTGTAAGAGAATTGCATTCACACATATGTGGCAGAATAAGAAAAAGCTGTCAAGCCACCACAATGCAGACAAAAAATCATCAAACGATAGACCAGTTGAAGCAGCTTTTGTTGCCTCTTTTGTTCTATTTGACTTTTCTTAGTAATTCATTCATCACTTTGTAACCCAAACCTAGATCAGCTAAGCAGCATTGAAAGTTTATTTGCTCAGCTTGACTTAATAGCTCATCCCACAAAGCTGCCTCTGCCACTTCACTGCAGCGCTTTTAAGGAAATAGTTGCCATTCTTTATAGTAACAAATAAATTCTTTGTATTCCCAACAACTGGGACCACCAAATAATTGACCTTTCACCTCATCCATGATACTGCTGCTCCCTGGTCCTTAATTTAGCACCTTTTTGGGTACAGGTGCAGTCCCAGAATCTTCCACATTCTCTCGCCAATTATTTGCCATACCAACAATTACATGTATCCTAACAGCTTCTCACGACCCTTGTGGCTCCTCTGCTGTCAAATCTGCTTCTGCACCAACAACAGCTTGTAGTATACCATTGCTGCTCTTTCCAGGCTTCAGGTGGCTCATACTTTTTTCCTAGACTCTTTAGTGCCTGGCTGCTCAATTTGGGTTATACTAACATGATGTTAACCAGCTACAAATGCTCTACCTTGATTGCCCCCTTCAGTTTCCAGACTGCACTGTGTAATACCCAATCTTGCCTTTTCAGCTGCATGAAGGCTGAAATTATATTATTAAAAGTTCATTCAGGTTTACAAATTATTCCCAGTTATGGAAACCGTGTACAATTCTCTTAACAAAAAGATCTGTAGCTGTGCTAAGACCCCTTAGCTTCCATATTAAATTATAGTACTTCAAGTACTTATTGGGATTACGGTTTGCTAATACAGGTGCTGGTATCTTCTCTGTTTACATTGGGAATTCTGTTAACTTATGTGGAACATTAAAATAACCACACCATTCTTCTTGTTTTGTGTGTAACAATTAATTATGTACAGCTACAGCATTATACGTATTTGTGCCAAGTTCTTCAGACTAAAGAATGAAAAGGCTTCATAGAAATTCTTTCTTCAATTGGACTGGGAAGGACCTGTATGCATTTACTAATGCTCATAACACTAAACTAAAAAAGGAATGTCAAATTAAAATGCTCTTTCACATTCAGACCAAGGCTAGCCTACATTTAGTTCACTATTATATAAAAATACGAGTTTATGAACTTTTAAAACAAAAGCACAGTAACTTACATGTGTGTGTTTGTATATATTTGTCTGGAAAGAAGCATGTCAAAAGAATCCCATTCATTTCCGGGGCAGAATTTACTAACACCATGCAATATTTCCAGTTGAAGTGTCATAGTTACGATTCGTACCAACACTGGAAAACCAAAGTCCTAGCAAGTACCAAGAATGCTGCAAGAAAACGGATATTTGTTTTAAAAAATTTGATCCCTGGAAAATGTATGAGAACTTGAAGTTACTACTTAGGAAAGCTATTTTAAGAAAGCACAAAGAACACTGGAAAATTAATCAACACAGTACTATGAATACTTTAAGAAAAACAGTACACTAGAAAGCCTTTTCTGTTTCACTGTGCAGTTTCCTAGCATCAGGGTTAATATTACTCAGTTTGCTTGGAGTTTTATCTTGGTTACAACTAAAATGTGAAGTAGCTTACCTAGTTCAGTTGTGGAATCTTCTTGGAGTATCCATTTTGTTTCTACTCCATTTGTTTAACCTCTATTCCTATACATAATCTCTCTTGTTTGTATGGCGTTTTTACGTTGCATGGAACGCAGTGCTTATTGAGCAACGGGACCAACAGCTTTACATGACTTCTGAACCACGGCGAGAGTAAACTTCTATCACCAGAAATACACATCTCTGACCCCTCAGTGGAATGCCCGAGAATCGAACTGGCAGCCACTGAGGTGGCAGGCCAAGACCTTACCGATCACACCACTGAGGCGCTCATAGTCCATTGACACTGTCCATAAAGGACTTTAGCTGAAGGTTTAAAGAAAACATTAATCCAAAGCAGTAAGTGAATATATAATCAGAAGTAGGAGCAGTGTTTCACTGAGTAATGCTTCACACTATCTGCTCAAAAAACCAAACCAATATTGACTTGAGAGGAACTACCTCCCTCTTTGTGATAAAAGGGTTACATTTCATAATCACAAGACTGGTTTATAGTAGCCAAACTGTGATAATGCTCACCAACTTTACCTGGTAATGTTAGCAGTAGTAGTCTCCTAACTTACAGACAAAACTGTGCCCTCAGTTTTATCATATGTAAAGAAAATACATTATAGGGACAGCAATATGTCTGGGCTTAAACTAATATTCCTCAGGAATTAACTAGCAAGTTAAGTAAGTTCCCATTCTGTACCAAGTATGTAATTTGAATGCATTTCTGAAAGTGATCTTTAGCAAAAAATGATCTTCCCACCCAGAAATCTATCTGACAAAGCAACAGATGTATGACACTTTCCTTCCTTTTTTGTGACTAGTATTTTATAGTAAATGAATATTATTATGTCTTCAGAATGTATCTAAAGTTGTCCTGGTGTCCAATACTTGCTTAATCTTGCAGTGTCCCCTTCTATGGGCTTCCTCCAACAGTTTTGTGTGTTGTCATCACTTCCTTGGCACTTGAGTAATCTCACTTTCCTGCACTGGCTACTGCAGCTGCTCCCGTGGCAATGGTAGCTTAGCTTCTGTCATCCATAAATATTTTATCTATGCCCATCCACGATGCTCCTTGTTCAACCACCTGGCCTCTTAACAGTATCTGTTGTCTGAAGTTCTTGCATGTTAACTTTGATTTTACTGTCAAAGGAAAGGATGTTAAAATACCTTAAATCGTATAGAGTACTGGGTTGCCCAAGTCGTGCTCATGTGACTTAACAACTGGAGGTTTAGATCTGTACCACTAAACAAATCTTCATCAGTATCTTGTCATTGAAATGATTTAAAATGATTCAAGACTACTAAATAATCAAGATTCATCATGCCTATGATAGGGCACTAATATCCTGGTTTCAGATAAGACACCAAATTGAGGTGAATTAGTAATCTAAGCAACATCTGGGGTAAATGAAACCAAGTCCCTAAATGTTTGTAATTATGAGCAAGAGATACATTAATGAAACATATATTGGAGCCCCTGCAAACAAATACTACATCACTTGTAGATTATCTACCAGAATAAGCAACTTGAATACTACCACAGCATCCTTCCTTCAGATTCCTAGCACCGAGGTAATTGTGTGCTCTCAACTAATCAGCAAAGCTTTCTTACCTTTACATGCTCCATTTTCTCTGCTGTCAGAACTGACCTTTTGTTACTGACACAAACTTGTATACAGTAATGTACAGACTGGAGTAACTGTGGAACGTAAAGGGTAAGGTTAAACTCCATTTGTTGCAGGCACAAACATGTAGTAATTTTAAACAGACTCTTAGAACGTGGAGGATAGGACTGGACAGTATGCCTCCTCGCATATTAAATTTGGGTAGCTGACATGGGTGGACAAAGTGAAATACTTACCTCAAATCTGTATCAATGGTGTGTCCTATCTAGATGGGGTAACCCTGGTGTATTTTCAGGTGTTCTCAACAGTAGCAGAGTACTGGGAAATTGCACTTCAGTTCCTTCCCTGATAAAGAGACCCCTTTGGCAAGGAATATATCCTGGAAAAATTGTATTTCTTGGTATTATGGATAAAGATATGAAGGAAAGTAACAAACTGGAACACCCAAGGGAAAAGTAATCAGTAACTCCTCAGTAAACAGGCTGAAGGCTTGCAAGCATTATTGTTGAGCCGTAAAGGAAAAAATCTGAAACTCTTGTGGTCTTCTTAAGTGGACAATATCTTCAGTCCTGAAGACTATGTAAAGAGCATAATTAACCAATCAGAGGCCTAAACTGTTAATGAAATGTCCCATAAAAATAGTCTTAAAATGGAAAAGTCACCGATCAAGTCACAAAAAACAAACAAAAACCTACTTACATATCAAAGAAATTCTGGAATGAAAGTCAATACATAACTAAACACTATGTTACGTTATACCCAAGGAATTGTTAATCTTTCTCAGCTCCAAGAGGAAATAGGTAGAAATGTTCTCGGTCTTCTTGTCTCTCTGTTACATCACTTTATGTGACCTTAAAATATATGAAATTCATAAAAGTCGACCTAAAGGATAACAATCATCAAAATCAAATTCATGGTACAAACTTTACAATTAAAATTAAAGGACAGACAAGATAAGGAGACAAGACCGGTAAAACCTAAATGTTGACAATGCTGTGAATGGACATAACATCAAATTACCTTAACAAGGAAATACAGCTATGCATTATATGAGGAACAGCATTCCACCTTACTACCGATTTAAACCAAATTAGTGGATGGGATCTTTTCAGTTTTTAAGGGGGGAATACGTATTTTGAAGACAGAGGGGATAAAATAAGCCCTTTAGCTGGTCCGTCAGCTATCTTATTATTGTCCACCCAAGTGAGCTGGCACCCGACATAAGTCCAAATTAAAATTATTTTTCTTGCATGCAATAGGTCCAGTCAATTAACAAAAGTGGCGAGTCGAAACAGTCTTGAGGAAGCAGGATCACGACTTAAAACATTATAAATTCCAACAAATTTTCCTGTTTTTCCAATATAAAGATATATTTCACTGATGTAAGCACTGCTTACAACTCTCACTGAACCAGGCGAGATGATCATTTTAACATCATTAGCCACCATTGTACACCAATTAGCTACCATTGTACACCAATTCCTTTACAGACCAATCTAAAGAACGGCTGATGCCAGAGAACTGGGAAATGTAGAATAACCTGACAGTTGAATGTATAACACCCACCATAATTCTCCCCACTACAGTTGGCCGTGGTGATACACTCATCGCGCCTAGCAACCGTAATATTTGAATTTAAACGTCCTCACGATACCGGTTCACGGATGATGATGTTCGTAATGGCATATTCTGATGCTCAGTTCTATGTGACACTGCTAATTACCTTCCCTTACCGGTGGTAATAATATAGCAAATTAATTAAAATCGTAGCAGGTAATCTCGGGGAGATGCAAGAATCATAAACTTAACATCCGAGGTTACCGATTTATACCAAAAAAAATGTTTTATCTTTGTAAATTCTAATTTAGAGTCTAACTAACAAAGGGATCAGACGATGTATGTCATATTTGCAATGTTCTTGTCAGGTCTTACATATTTTCGTTTTTCTCTTTATATCACTGCAAATGTCGCATTTATGAAAGCGGCCATGTCTTATGAATTAAATGTTTAAGTCCCTGATGATGTGGCTTAAAGAGAATAGCTCGAGCTTTCACAAAAAAGTATATGAAGAACAGCAACCGACACTGAATAAGACCTGCACACCGGAGATCATCTCTGAATACTTTTTATTTATTATCTACACAGTGACATCTGGTTACATACGCAAAGCACTTCTCACCTTTATAAACGTTGAAAGGTCAACACGGCAAAAGTACGTAATCCCTTTGCAAAGTTTTGTCAGAATATCCTTTTTCAATGAAATCTTAAGAAAAGTGTTTAGCTTTTGTGACGAGGAAATGTCTATGATGGTAGACTGGTTTAAACCTTGCTTTTTTACGTATTTTATTAATTTCCTTTCGAATTACAGATGAGTGAAATGACGTCATATAAACCTCTGATAATATCCGCAGATGATTGGGGCACTATAGGCTATGAGTGGACGGCAAGAAGCTTTACCCTTTCCTCATTTATATATATAAAAAAGATGAGAAATAATTATGAATCTTAAAGTACAAAATCAATTTATCGTCACTGGAAAGGGCGCTTCGGGATGAAATTCCCTTAAAGTCTAAAAGTTAGTCTGCTGCTTCATAAGATGAAATCTCGATTAATCAAATTTGTTGAGAGAGAGAGAGAGAGAGAGAGAGAGAGAGAGAGAGAGAGAGAGAGAGAGCCCGAACTTCAGCAGAATATGAGGCGGCAAATCGAGTAGCCTACTTTACTTGTTCTGCAGTTCCTATCACAGAATGTAAAGTCCCGCCTAATTTTTAATGTAATTATCCGCTTAGTAAAAGCCAAGATTCTTTAATTTAAGAGCCTGGACGGTCCCCACCAGTTTACATTATTCATTACGTTTAACTTAGTTTTAGATTTTTTTTTTATCACTAATAAGTCCTCGTCTGCTTTCACCCATTAGCCTTTACTCGCGACCATGAAACTCATTTCCCGCTACCAGCGGAAGGGCAAATTAACCTACCAGACCAGTGCTGTCGTTTCTACATACCTTAAAATAATGCAAGTTAGTTTCAAAATATTTTAATCCTGTTTTAGACTAACTACATCAAGAGGTTTAAATGCCACTATCAAACGGCTTGCAGTTCATTTCCCCGCCTAGTATGGACCTTAACATTATAAATATCAAAACAAAGGCAAACCATTTCAATTTAATTTTTTTTAGGGTGGGCCAGACGTCCTGCTTTAAGGAGGACAGTCCCTGTTTTTGAGCATTCTGTCCTCTGTCCTGCTTCACCTTAAGAAGGACACTAATTTCTCCTGCTTTTTGGGTTTGTCTTAAATAAAAATATTAATGCTAAAATATAAACAAATACATATACGAAAACAGTGAGAACTGATGGGCAAAAGAACCATTTTTTTTCCACCTGAGGCCAATAATTTTATATAGTGGCTGTTGGCACAGTTAGGAACATTAGGCATGGAGCTGCAGTGTAACTTGTATCTGTCCAGCCATTTACAAAAGACTTCTAGCCAACAGAAAACTCTTAGAGATGGCAAGGAAAAGGGCAAAATGCAAAACATCAGATTGCTAATTCCTTTAGTTTCCGAAATAATGTTAATTTTTTTCACCCAGTTATGTAATAAATTGTTCCATCTTCAATACAATTGAATATTAATGAATTTCAGTTCTTTATTCATACACTATTTGAGATTTAAACACTCAGTCAAGTTTTATATATATATATATATATATATATATTATATAATATAATATATATATAATATATATATATATATATATATATATAATATATGTATATGTAATATATGTATTATATATATATATATATATATTTTTATATATATATATATATATATATATATATATATATCTTTATATATATATATAATATATATATATATAGATATATATATATATATGATATCTATTGAATATATATATATATATAATATATATATATTTTATATAACATTTTAATTTTATTAAATCAACTCCTCAAATAATCATGCTTAATTTAGGGTTAAATTGGTGTTGGCAAAAAAGAAAAAAAAAAGGAGTCCTCTTTTTTTTGGGAATTTGGAAATGGCACACCTAATTTCAATTCATATAGTGGGATAAAGTTCACTCGAGTTAAAAAAAAAAATTGAATTTTGCATTTACAGATGGCATCGATGCCCTTTAGCCACATTACCAATCTCCTAGCAAGTCAGTCGCCTGCTGGCCATCTCTCAAAACTAACCCAACAGTCGCTCTGACCTCCTGGCAAACGAAATGAAATACTTTCTTTTGTTGTTCAAAATCTGATCCACCGTGAAATTACACCAAGGTCATCATCGAATCGACATACCCTCGAGTATTAGCTGATGGAAGTTACACATCTCTCTATGCAAACTATATTTTCCTTTAATCGAACTTACAAACACAACGACTAAGGATCTATCAGATCAGAATTTTAGTGTCTTAAAAGTAACAGGCGACAGCCTATTTAACATCCAGGAACATTACACCAACCAAAAAGTAACAAAGTAATGGCGCTCCACAGCCATTCTAAAAGAGTTATATATAAAAAGTTTCCGCGTTGGACGAAGCCAAAAAAATGTGTATTTTGATACGAAATCATAAAAAAATTCATAAATTTAAGCAGCTATGAAATTCCAGTAATCAACACATCAACGCACGTGCACAAGGACATAAGCCCCCTCTGTAAACAATAATTATTCGCCCATAAATACATCGTCGACCAGATAGATCAATGCACTAATCGCAGATACTCACCAACCTCCGCGTGTAAAAAAATCCTTCGTTGAATGTGACAAAATAGGATAAAATCTCCAAATAGCAGGAGGAAACGACGGCTAAAGAGAGAGGATAACCAAGGAAGAGCACACACCACAGGTGAAAAGTAGACTGGCGCTATACGAAAAGGAAACCTCTCGTTGTTTTCGTTTCACGAAACTACTTTATTTTTTAACTAGGTATGAGAATCACTATATTTCATGCTACTTCTAAACTGCAACAGAACGCAACGTAAAAGAATTATGATTACACATACCGCAACGATTAGTATCTAGAATTATTGGGATATAAGACTGCGAAGTTGAACGAGTGAGCGGTTGTTCGCACCAAGGGCCACGGGCGACCATTTTCATTTCCAGTCTGGTTCTTTTGTCAAAATTTGGTTTATATTTCTATATCACGTTAATTCAATTCCGAAACTTTGCCCTGTTGGAGTTGTTTTTGTCAAGAATGCTACAATCATACGTGGTTTGGGGAGGCACGGTTACTTACATCTTGATTGTCACAGCCTTATCAATTTTATTCTTATCTTCCGAAGCTTCCACAGAAAGTTGATGGTTGTTCACGTTTTGAGCACGAATATGTATACAGGAACGTTTTAGAATGTGTATACAACAACTTTCAAAATAATCATTTTTGGGTATGGGTAATTTTCATGATCAGTCTGTCTATACCTTCATTTCCTTTAATACTTATTTAATTTTCTTTAAAAAAAGTATACAGGGTGGAGAAAACTGAAAATAGTTCTGCCTATAGCCCAGGCCTGGACACAAATAACAGATTTTGGTCTCCAAATTCCAAATGAGGAATAATAATAATAATATATAATAATAATAATAATAATAATAATAATAATAATAATAATAATAATATGATGAAAAGCCATAAACACATGGGCAGTGCCAGTAATCAGATACAGCGCAGGAATAGTGGAAATGGACGAAGGCAGAACTCCGCAGCATAGATCAGAAAACCAGGAAAAAACTATGACAATACACAAAGCACTACACCCAAGAGCAAATACGGACAGACTATACATAACACGAAAGGAAGGAGGGAAGAGGACTACTAAGTATAGAGGACTGCGTCAACATCGAAAACAGAGCACTGGGGCAATATCTGAAAAACCAGTGAAGACGAAGTGGCTAAAGAGTGCATGGGAAGAAGGACTAATAAAAGTAGACGAAGACCCAGAAATATAACAGAGACAGGAGAAAGACAGAAAGAACAGAGGAACTGGCACAACAAACCAATGCACGGACAATTACATGAGACAGACTAAAGAACTAGCCAGCGATGACAATTGGCAATGGCTACAGAGGGGAGAGCTCAAGAAGGAAAACTGAAGGAATGATAACAGGCGGCACAAGATCAGGCCCTAAGAACCAGATATGTTCAAAGTACGATAGACGGAAAATAACATCTCTCCCATATGTAGGAAGTGCAATACGAAAAATGAAACCATACATAGCAAGTGAATGCCCGGCACTTGCACAGAACCAGTACAAAAAGAGGCATGATTCAGTGGCAAAAGCCCTCCACTGGAGCCTGTGCAGGAAACATCAGCTACCTTGCAGTAATAAGTGGTACGAGCACAAACCTGAAGGAGTGATAGAAAAAACGATCAGGCAAAGATCCTCTTGGGACTATGGTATCAGAACAGAATAGGGTGATACGTGCAAACAGACCAGACGTGACGTTGATTGACAAAATCAAGAAGAAAGTATCACTCATTGATGTCGCAATACCATGGGACACCAGAGTTGAAGAGAAGGAGAGGGAAAAAAATGGTAAGTATCAAGATCTGAAAATAGAAATAAGAAGGATATGGGACATGCACCCGTGGAAATCGTACCATAATCATAGGAGCACTAGGCACGATCCCAGATCCCTGAAAAGGAATCTAGAAAAAACTAGAGGCTGAAGTAGCTCCAGGACTCATGCAGAAGAGTGTGATCCTAAGAAACGGCACACATAGTAAGAAAAAGTGATGGACTCCTAAGGAGGCAGGATGCAAACCCGGAACCCCACACTATAAATACTACCCCAGTCGAATTGGAAGACTGTGATAGAGCAAAAAAAAAAAAAAAAAAAAAAAAAAAAACAAAAAAAAAAATAATAATAATAATAATAATAATAAATAATAATTAATAATGGACCATAAAGAAATACTAAGTACAAAAAGTTAAAATTTGAAAAAAATATGTAAAAGTTTTTAAATTAATTTCCCGATAAAAGAAAATAAATAAAAAACTTTCCCCTGCGTAACTTCGTATCTTCATAATTCACCAACACTAGTCCTATGAGAGCTCGGCTGAAAACACGCAAAGTTTACAAAAGAAAACTTTCCACATTAGTGGCTTAGGAACGAAACCTTCCAAATGAGCATGTCAAGGGTTTATAAAGGAAAGCAGAGACCCACCTCACTTCAGTCTTTGGTTTTAGATAACTTCTTTTAGTAAAAAATAAAAGTAATATCGATATTTTTTAATACCCTTAGTTAGCTGATGCCTTTGTCGTCCCTCGGTTTATTTTCGATCTTGATTTCATGATGATTCAACTGTCCCTAGTAAACAAACATTGGCTGGGTCTAACTAACTAACTGTTAACAGAGACTGAGTAATGGTGAGAACGTATAATCATAACTCTACGATCTAATAGTATTATGAACAGGCTCACTGAATCAATAAATACTTCAGCTCTGAGGGAGAGTCGAAAATAATATATGAAAATTTTACTCCACATATATCTGCATTCTTAGGACTAAATAGTTGTTTATTTAATGAGACTAAAAATATGTAATTACAATATCCTGCTAAGCTACCAAAATTGGTGTTTGAGAGAGAGAGAGAGAGAGAGAGAGAGAGAGAGAGAGAGAGAGAGAGAGAGAGAGAGAGAGAGAGAAATGATTGTGTTGCCGTTGATTGCCAAAATAATCAAGTCATTAAATTCAAAACTAAATTATTGCGTCAATTATTATGTACAGCACTAACCGAAACTGAATTAAGCCTTAATTAATGACCATTTTATACTTGGTATACTAGATTGCTGTAGGTGTAGAGGTCGGAGGTGTGACAGCTCAATGACTATACTCGGTTTTTTTCCATCTGTCCACCCGCCTGTGGTATTTGCGTATGGTAACACTGCGTCCCGGGCTTTAGATACTTACATTCAGCTTACATTCAACAATAATAACATCCTATTTCGAATATTAACGGTGTAATTCGCATACAGTAAATTATTAAAACACTTTTCAGTTCCAAATGTACAGCCAGATATCCTTTTATTTACCTAAAACTTACACATAACGTAACTATCTAAAGCCCGGGACGCAGTGTTACCATAAGCAAACACCACAGGCGGGTGGACAGATGGAAAAAACAGAGTATAGTCAAAAGGACAAGGGTTGACAACACCTGCTCTGGGGGAAAACAGATGTTCAACCAGTTGCAAATTCTTAAACCTAGTCGAAAGTGCTTTTAAGTAACCCCGCTTCTTAGTTGTAGAATTGCTGGAAACTTGTAAGTCACTGATTATCGTCATGAACCATTAGCAAGTCTTATATTCATTGTGTCTCTCTTCTTGGTCCTAGGCCGATAGCACCCAGTTTCTCTATCCAATGACTACTGACCCTACAGTAGCTACTAATTCAGTGAAGGATACGAAATCTGTGACCTGACAGACTCAAAATTAGCTGAGAATTCAGTGAAAAAAAGTACATTATCAAGTAGACAGTCTGCTCAAACTAAGGGTCACGAAATATATTTGTTCGAGAGTGTATTACAAGCTACAGTAGTTATTATTTTAAGTAGTTTAAAGGGAACTTTGATCTCACGAAAGCAATGTACTCATATCACAAGAGAATAAGTTTTCATTACATCGTGATGGTAAAAAACCAGTTCATTATTATTGCTAATTTCATTTATGGATATAATAAAAGTAGGGGGGACTTCGTAAACTAAAGAAGTGGCTGAAATGTTGCGAAAAAAAAGGGACAAGCGAACAGAAACAAAAGAAAATGGGTATAACATTCGGAAATTGAATGGTAACCTTTAGAATTTTTTTTGCTTAAATATATATATATATATATATATATATATATATATATATATATATATATATATATATATATATCATATCTATATATATCTATATATATATATATATATATATATATATATATATATATATATATATATATATATACTTACTTTACTCTACTTTATCTTCCCGCCATTGCCAGTGCATAAGGCTGATACAGTTCCTCTCCATCTGTCTCTATCCCGAGCCATTTCCCTCGCTTCCTCTAAGTTTGGATTTCATCCTCAAGATCCCTGACAATTATGTCTATCCACCCCTCGTTCTTGGTCTACCAGCGGTCTTCTTCCTATTTGTACTGCTCTCAGTGCTCTCCTGGGTCTCTATCCCATCCATCCTCTCAACATGTCCAAACCATTTCAGCCTTCCCCTCTTCAACCTGGTACTGACTGACTTTGCCTCAATCTCACCCTGATGTCTTCATTTCTAACATAATCATCCCATTTAATGCCAAGTATCCTTTTTTCAGCAGCTTCATCTCAAAAGCATCCCATTTTTCTTTTCTCCTCTGTTCTGGTCAGTGCCCAGGTGGACGAGCCATACATCAGGACTGGTAGTACTACTGCATTGTAATATTCTCATCTTAGTTCTCAGCTGATTTCAATGCCTTGACCAAACGTTTTTTCTCAGAACCTCAAAAGCTCTTGCTGCTCCTAGTTTTTTCTTCTTTGTATATCTTCAATTTGCCTCCGTCTGCTGTTACCACACTTCCCAAGTAAACAACTCCTCAACTTGCTTGAGTTCCTGTCCTCTGATTGTCATATCCTCCATGTGCACCCATCAATCATGCCATAACCTCACAACCATGATCTCGCTCTTCTTTGTGCTGATGTTCAAGCCAAAAATTCTGTGTCTCTGTCTCCATCCTCATTACCATACCTACCAGCACCAGCCATTTATCAGCAACCAACGCAACATCATCAGCAAAGTCCAAATCCATAAAAACTTCTCCACCAATACTAGCCCCTCTGTTTTCATTCTCCATCACTCTTCTCATTATATGGTCAATATATACATTAAACAAGGTGGGTGACATAACACATCCCTGTCTTAGCCCCCTTCCAACTGGGAACCAGTCACTTTGCTGTCCATCCAGCTGTACACAGCTGCACACTCCTTGGTACCAGTTCTTTAGTATCCTTATCACTTTCAGTGGTATACCATAGTGTTCTGCCACTCTCCACATTCCATCTCTCCATACTGAATCATACGCTTTCTCCAAGTCTATAAAGGCACAGAATATTGGCCTTGCATACTCCCATCTCTTCTCAATTATCTGTCTTAAGGTGAAAATCTGATCCACTGTTGACCTTCCACTTCTAAAACCACACTGCTGTTCTCTCAAGTTTCTCTTCCTACTAATAGGTCTTTATTCTGTTAAGTATTGCTCCTCATGAACCTATCTTCCCTGGGACTGACAGTAAACTTATGCCTCGATAGTTACCACACCTCCCTTTTGCTTCCCTTATTTTTATATATTGATCATCATAATTGCTTTTTCCAAGACACTTGGTACCACCTCTGTTTTCCAAACTATGCTAAAAACAACTCTTAATGCCTCTATCATCCTTCGTCTCCTGCTTTTAGCATCTCTGCAGTTATCCCGCACACGCCAGCAGTTTTTTCCATTTTTTACAGATTTTAAGGCCTCTTTCACCTCTTCTGCACTAATGTCTTCTTCTTGTACCTCCAGAGCCTCGTTTAAATCTGCAATGCACTCATCCCTACCGGTAGTATGATATATATATTTATATATATATTAATATATATATATATATATATATATATATATATATATATATATATATATATATATATATATATATATATATATATATATATATATATTTTATTATATATATATATATACATTACATATACACACACATATGTATATATTATTCGTGGTGTTTTGATACCCTTTTTCATCTATTCACCGTGTTCAAATATGTTACGAACATTGAAAGTTTTATGTAAAAACGCTTTGATTCTTTTACAAAATTATTTTTTTAAGTAAAAAAAAAATGTGGGAAATAAAAAACTAGTCTGGAGTTATTTTACCCTGAAACATCAAATAAATAGGTCAAATGAGTCTAAAAACTGCGTGCTGGATCACAGAGTACTCGGTACCAATGCATCGTGTCAAGCTGAATAGAAAAAGGAGCAAGATTTATATAAAAGGAGATTGAAAAAAGAAAAAGAATGAAAAAGGAATAAGAGAGAGAGAGAGAGAGAGAGAGGAAAAAAAACGGAGGTATTGATGTGTGCACCTCAATGGAGACTATTTTTTCCTTACTTTTTTGATTTTCCAGTTTTCCAGGAATCTCCTCCTTTTCCAGGCTGCTTCTCATTTCCAGTCATGCGCTGATGGTCTATACTGCCGGCAGAATTTCTCTTGTTTTGCTTTTCAGATTTCCGCAAAACATTTGTCATCTCCTATTCTCTTTCTCCTTTTGCTTGTCGTCATAAACTGACACTGAAAGAGATGTAAGAAATGTTTACATATTTCCTCTACATTAAATCATTTTCTAACAAAAATCTTCTTCTTTATGGATGAATATACAATGTGTAAGTTGACCTGCCGACCACTGTTCATTATTATTATTATTATTATTATTATTATTATTATTATTATTATTATTATTATTATTATTATTATTATTATTATTATTATTTATATGGAACAAGCCAACCAAAGGGGCCACTGCCTTCAAATCCAAGCTACCAGAGAATATGGCGTTCATTAGAAACAAGTAACAGAAGGTAGCGGGAAATACAGAAAGAAGGGATCACTCCGCAAAAAAGAAAAAAGACAAAAGTTTATAAATAAACAGATAATGATGCATGAGTAAATTATGAAAGTGCAGGGAGAACTTATTAAGGTATTAATGCATCGCGTCTACGCTTCCAAACGCTAGCGGCGAACGGAACACAGTTTTCTGCCTTAATTTCACAGCTTCTGAACGCGTCCCTGACGCGAACACCTTGCTTATATCGTCTCGTGTTCCCAAGAAAGAGCACAGGTGTCTTTCCTTGAGTTTCATTGTATTTACGATACTCTCTCCTCCCACCTGACACCCGCGACAGTTACGAGGCTAAATTACTCTGGAGAAAATTGTATATAAAGGTGCCAAGATACAGGGGAGAAAAAGAGAGAGTCAAGGTAAAAGGTATTATGAATGACGATGCCATATAATGAATATGAAAGGAAGACAGTTGCTGTTCATTATAAAGTTAACTTTTTGTCTTATGATTCCCAAAGGTTCAATGAATCAAATTTGTTTATATACCTAGAAGTATATAGAAGCATTCCCCACCCATTCCCATCACCTCCCCCACCCACTGCCGCTTCCATCTCCTCCCCTCCCCTCGCCCCATCTTTCCATCTTGTCCACCAATCTAACAATGTGTCTATATTATTATCCAGAACGTAATTTCGTTCTGGAGACATGAGTTGCATAGCTATCATGTGTATTCAAACATAACTATCACACATAAAACAAAGAAAAATCAATGGTCAGTTAGTACAATGAACAATAAGCCTATTAAAAGCACAGAACCTCAAATAAGACCTAGAATGTCAACGCCCAAAAATGCTGCCTCTCCCTTCAGTCATATCATGAATATTAACTTTCGGCGATGTTGCAATGCCATTCTCCATTCGTGAACATCATCCACATAATGTTAGATGTAAGTCCACACCGTGTGCACCTATTGTATCTATTGTATGCATTGTATCTCGTAATGAACACTGACGGGGTAATGACTCAACGGGGTCGTCAGCCAACGGATTCATGGACGCTTATACAGGATTCAAGTCGCAATCACGCAATAACACTAAAAACAGAAATGCAACTGGATATTGCAGGCAGACTGTGTCGTTGGGAATAATAATAATTATAATAATAATAATCGCATGAAGTCTTCGACACTTCACTATAATAATAATAATAATAATAATAATAATAATAATAATAATAATACTTTATTCAAATTTGGTAATGGCTACTTCAGAAGCGTTACGCTTGTAGAGATTCTTCTCTATTTTCCGAATAGCGGCTTTTCCCGTGCTGCTTAAACAGGCTAGTAGAGCGCCGCCAATAGACGTCATGATCAAATACAGGGTCAAAATCGGTGTATTTTGACCCTGTATTTCACCACGACGTCTATAGGCGCTCTACTAGCCTGTTCAAGTAGCACGGAAAAAGCCGCTATTCGGAAAATAGAGAAGAATTTCTACAAGTGTAACACTGCTGAAGTAGCCATTACTTTTAATAAAGTATGCTTGAGAGAGGGTCTGCTTCCTAATAATAATAATAATAATAATAATAATAATAATAATAATAATAATAATAATAAACGGAAGGCTTCCACAAATAAAACGCTTATTGCGATATGTTAAAGGGTGACAAGAGTGAAAAGACAGCAATATTTAATGTATATAACTACAAGAAATTAACAACTAAACAGAATCATTTTTTTAAATATATAAAAATATACATAATTCATTGCAATAATCACTTGCAAATAACTGTTGATACATAATTGTGTGCTAAAGGATAAATAATCGATAAATTCAAGCATTTGATTCATAACTATTAATATGTAAATATCTGATAAAAGTAAATACATAAATAAATAATTGAATAATTAAATATACGAATAACTAAGGGTTACATATATAAATGAGTGAATATACACATAAAGAAATAAGTGAAAAAAGCAACCCAGCGAGGAAAGAAGGGTACAGTTGATTACATCCGCGAACAAGGAGACGCAAAAAGAACCGGTGGCGTTTTTCCGTTCGCTAATTGATTCGAGCAACAGCGGAGACGTTTTTCACACAAATGATTTCCAGTAACAAATATTACGAGACAGTCGAGTCGAGAAACAATTTGTTATAAATGAAAGACAGTGGAAATCCTTTGGTGTATTCGTATGTATTTTTTATTAGAAAGTATTTTGAGTAAGATTGACTCATATAGGTCTAAGCACTGTCATTGTTGAGTCTCATAGAAAAAGTATTTTTTTTTTTTTTTACAGATCCCAATCATTTTAACGAGAAGATTCCACTATGCAGTGGCTTTTCCCATTCATAGGCAGTCGTCTTTTGTACGAAAATAATCTACAAGCGTACAGTAAGAACTAGAATACTTATTTAAGTAAACCCACAGACAACCAACAGTAACAGAAAGCAATCACTAAGTCCTATAGTCGATTCACATCAACCGTGCATTTGACGTCTCCTGATTGGCTTTTGATAAGCCAATCACAGGGCTGGTAACTCTCAGTCTCTCTCGAGAGTACACATAGGCAGGATGTATGTTCCACCTCTCCTGAAAGACGTATTCCTCAGGAGAGGTGGGACAAACATCCTGCCTATGTGAACTCTCGAGAGAGGAGCGTCGTAAGGGACTGGCCTAGACGTCAAAATGCACGGTTGATGTGAATCTACTATAGTCACTGACCAAAGTCAGGTTACTCTAAGATAAACCCTAATACTAAGAACAGGATATTAATGGAAAACGAATTGAAAATTGTATCTAAAGCAACGTAACCCTATGAACCTTTGTCAAGGAGATGAAGGCCACAATACGAAAATACACCGTCCGTCCGACCCCATTCTCTCCGGCATTAAATCCCTTTGAGGATCACGTCAACTTTGCGCAACGTCCGTCTTGGCAATGTGAGACATTAACTGTACCCTGAATCTTCGTGTTTTTGTTTACTCATTTATTTATTTACTCATTCATTTATTTAAGGGCTGATACATGATGCTGAGAATTACATTCGAATTCACACCATTTTAGACGCCAATTTGGGATTAAAACCGGAAGAAAAAGTTGTTACGCCGATACACTGAACAAGTCTTGACCTCATGATTTTTCGTTTGCTCTTATACGCAAAACGTAAATGGTGTTCAGACAGTTTAGACTGATAAGGCCTTGTGCCAGCACGTTAAGGCTTCGAATAGGTTAAGAAAGCCTAATGTGGACCCCTAGACTCAGGTTTGCCAACAAACACAGAAAGAGTATGCTGTTTACGGAACAATGGTATTATGCTATTCAGGCACCGCGGGATATAAATATAATGAATAATATTTACCAAAGTAGTTTTTAATTTTATATAAATATACGAATGTGGTTTTCAAAGTGTGATTGAGAAATAGGACGCTTGGAATATGAGACTGAACCTTAATAACGTATCTGTAACTTGAGCAGACCTTTCAAGTAATATCTAAATATCTCCAGATCTATTAAGGATTAGGCGGTTTACTGACTAGTTCATTTCCTGAGGTAACCGCGAATTTCACTTCTGTTTACCGCAGAGATGTTCGTTGAAAGACGAGCGCTTTCGTAATCGGGTCCTTCATTCAAACTAGGCGAAGCGTAATCCAACCTGCATTGCATCTGGATGTGATTGCAAGGGTTGCAGTAATGATTTCGCTAAAAGCCAGATACAAGTGAATACTCTTGTAAGCATGGCAGAGGCGACTTTATTTTATTATTCTATTTATAGGCAAAGGCGTTACATCAATGTGTTCGCCCACCACACAACTATCAAATGAGCATATACGCCTAGGATCTAATTTTATATTTGTGTGAGTGTGTGTGTCTGTGTTTGCATTTTTTTTACCGGCTTCTGTTACCTGGCGCTGTTTTTAAACATAACTCTTTGACAGTTATTGCAACATTTCTGACATTAACATTGCAGGATGATTATGCGAATTGATTACGAGTTATATAATGCCACAACAGCTGCGAGTGCAGATTTCAGCTTCGTACTCTCCATAGCAAAGGCAGAACGGAGGAGCATAAGTATATCTGAATACAGACGGAAGTAAATAAATAAATAAATAAAAAACGTAATGAATACCTACAGTATCATAAACAAAACCCTATCTAGTAAGACAACCAAGACGGCCAGAAAAGGGTAACCAAAAGCCAAGGTCCTACGGACTGAGTCTAAAGAGGCAAGTAGTTGAGCATTATCCTAAGTGCTCTGTTATACTGTAAAGTTGATGAGGTCGGCCAGAGTAAGATATCTTTAGTCTTCTAGACCATCGCTGAAAAAGAAGTTACCTATTCTTACGTAAACAACTTCATATATCAAATCAAGTTCCCGGATGCTGTCGACAAACAGGAGAACAGCCTTTGGGGCGGAAAACTGGGGGGTTGGGAGCCCGGGGTGGGGGTAGACCTGATTATCGCCATAAAGTTAGAAGTTCGCGGGGATAATGGTTCGCAATTCAATTCCCGAAAACAAATGGCGTACGGATCTGACACTGATGACGGCAGTAAAAGATGGTAATGATCTCTTGGACTACGTGAATGTAATCATGAAAATGGCTACATTGGGGGACAGAGCGGCAGCGGAGCAGCGGCAGTAGAAGTAAACGTAATTAGCGCTAAAGACGAATCCGCCATTTCAAAGCGTTAAAGAAACAATGCTCTCGGAAGACGCGTAAACAATCTCATTATATCTGATCCCAATTATTTTCAAGGATTCAATAACAGCGAGACATTCATTCCCCCTAAGGATTTCCTTTGCGCCGGCGAGTAATTAGACCCACTTTCATTTTTTTTGTACTGAAATAGATTTCTCCCTGTCACGGAGTTTGCTCTTATATTTCTTTCCTCCGTCTCCTCTCTTTACCGAAACATCAGAAGAATTTCTGTAAATCCGATATTTATCTTACGTCGAGAGAGAGAGAGAGAGAGAGAGAGAGAGAGAGAGAGAGAGAGAGAGAGATCTTTACAAACATTTGCTTGGGATGGGTTTCAGAAATGTACACACACACACACCTCCTTTCTCCTTCCTGATGCCACCAGAAGGATTGATTGAAAAGGAGAGAGAGAGAGAGAGAGAGAGAGAGAGAGAGAGAGAGAGAGAGAGAGAGAGAGAGAGAGAGAGAGAGAGAGTAGATTACTTGTTTTGAATTGTCTCGAAGAGTGGATATAACTTTTATCACGGTGTTAATTTTGTTTAGTTACTATCAACCGAATTAAGCAAAGACTGAAGCCCCGCCCTTGGGAGTAAAAATTGTTGCCAGATGTTTCCAAACAGAGACTTTGAAATTAGTACTGTTTTCAACGTCATGAATGATTCATCAGATATTTGACTTACTGGATGTTGATAACTTATGGTGATTAAATGATGCATCTATCTCATCTTTCGTGTTTTCTTCTTATCCAACTTTCTCTCGAATGAAGCAGAGAAGAATGAGACTATTCCAGTCTATTCTTACCTGCGTTTCCTCGCGTGTTTTTTTTTTTTATAATTTTTTATTTTTCTCAAATTTTTTAGTGTCTACGACGCTTATCCAAGAATTGCTTATTCCTTTTTTCATCTCCGTCATTCGCAGTCTATCCCCCCTACCCCTCCCAATTCCCTAATCTCCTCCCATTCCCATGGGGCTCCAGCCCCTCATCAGTCATTCCCGAAATCAGTGCCTCTGTCATTCCAGAGGACTCTTGGCATGTGGATTCCGTTCTCCTCACGGCCCACTTTGGGCACAATGCGGAAGGACCTCTCTCTTTTGTGGACATTGAGAGAGAGAGAGAGAGAGAGAGAGAGAGAGAGAGAGAGAGAGAGAGAAAATGAATGCAAGGAAGGAGAATAATACCGTCTTTCCGGTTTTTTCAAAACTTTGAAGGAGACAACGGCAGAAAAAAAAAAAAAAGGAGTGAGATACGGAGAGAAAGATTGCAAATGGCTGGCTAGTTTTCTCTCTCTCTCTCTCTCTCTCTCTCTCTCTCTCTTCAATCACGCAGCTAATAGGAATAACTGAAGTTTATTCGGAGGCGGGAAATAAACTTTCAAGATCTCTCGATACATTTGTCCGCTATTTGTGCGTGCGTGGTTGCGAGTCACTGTGGATCAATATTGACTATGTGCACAGAAATGTAGTCATACATACACGGATGCTACATATACGCACATCAACAAGCATCTGGTAGTTGCAAAGTTTACTGATGTGATCGACTTGTTTATTATCTTATCATTTCAATAAAGTTAGAAACATAATTTGAGTTTTTGCAAAAGCACCGCGTTACACCATCATTACGCAGTGGTTGATACTAGATTTTATATTTGAACATGATTAAGAAAGCATCTTTGAATGTGAATTCCCGATATCTGAGGAGATTGCAGTTGTTAAGCCGGTTATAAAGTTATCCATATCCTTGGAGACTTCGAGCTGCTCTCCAGTAAGTAGTTATCCCTATTCCTGGAGAATAGGGATAACTATCAGGAGGTGACTTCATATAGGCCTGTATCAAATCTTTCTTTTATATAAAAAAAATTATGGGAAATGCGATCTTCGTGCAATTAATGGCTTACCTAAATACAGCAGGTGTTTTTCCTGATTGCCAAGCTGCATACGGACAATTATATTCTACTGAGACAACTATAGTTCAGTGGTAAATGACCTACTGGAGATGTTCGATACGGATAGGTGTGGTATTTTATTGCTCTTTGAAAGATAGGCGGTACTGTGTACATAATGGAAATGCCAGTCCATCGCATGAACCTTTGACGAAAGGAGTTCCTCAGGGAGGTGTGCAGGGCCCTGGTCTATTCTGCATCTATACAATTAATTTGTTTACTATACTACATAATCTTGGATAATCTTGGAGTAGAATTTAAGTTATATGCCACTGACACACAATTCTGTTTCATTATGACAAATATTGAGTGAACATTTAGACAATTAAATGAAGTTGTGTCTAATATTAAAAACACTGGATGATTTTGGAACAGTTGAAATTGAACGGAAATAAAACTGAGATGGTGATAGTTGGCAAGGAAAGCATTTTAAGTGTTAATCAAGTGTGTATGAATGAAAATGTCCAGACAACTCATATGGTCCGTGATCTTGGGCTGTACTTGGATTGTGGCTCGTCACTCAGTCTACAAATTAATAATGTAGTAAAAGTTGTTGGATATCATCTCAAGTATATAGCCTTTGTGAGGAAATATCTTGATGATGAGAGTTCTGTCAAGAATCTTGTCATCAACTGCGTTGTACACCGTCTAGATTATTGTAACTCGGTGTCCTGTAGGCTACCCAATGTATAGCTCAAGAAACTGCAGAAAATTATGAACAAAGCTGCTAGACTAATAAAAGGTGTTGCTCCCCGGGACAGGATCACCCCTGTCTTAATTGATTTGCACTGGCTTCTGGTGAAGGCCAGAATAATATTTGACCCATTAAATTGTTAAGACTGGCACTCCCCGGTATCTCAGGGATGTACCACAGATAGTACTACAAGCAATAAATAGACCTGGTGCACTTGCCTCAAAGTATTACTTTACCCGTCACCCTTATGTTTCAAGAAAATAGTTTGGTAACACTGCAATGAAGCCTGTTTGTCTTGTAACAAAGTACGTGAATGGTCATGCTATCGGATGCCAGTGAAATAAGTTGTTGTTAAACAAATAGAAAAATAGTATAATAACAGAGTAATAAAAATGGCAATGGTAAAAATCATATTCAGTCCTGATTAATCATAATCGTCAACCTTTGTTCCATTCAGGTGTAGCTGCTGCTGCCTCAGGCATTTGCTGGAATCCAACTTTTGTTCATGGTAGATAATTATTTGGTGTCAATTTCCAAACATAATACAGGAGAGCAGCATTGAAGTCTCCAGACATACTGGATAACTACTTACTGGAGAGCAGCATTGAAGTCTACAGGGATATGGATAACTACTTACTGAAGAGCAGCATTGAAGTCTACAGGGATATGGATAACTACTTACTGAAGAGCAGCATTGAAGTCTACAGGGATATGGATAACTACTTACTGGAGAGCAGCATTGAAGTCTACAGGGATATGGATAACTACTTACTGAAGAGCAGCATTGAAGTCTACAGGGATATGGATAACTACTTACTGAAGAGCAGCATTGAAGTCTACAGGGATATGGATAACTACTTACTGAAGAGCAGCATTGAAGTCTACAGGGATATGGATAACTACTTACTGGAGAGCAGCATTGAAGTCTACAGGGATATGGGATAACTTACTACTGAAGAGCAGCATGAAGGTCATACAGGGATATGGATACTACTTACTGAAGAGCAGCATTGAAGTCTACAGGGATATGGATAGCTACTTACTGGAGAGCAGCATTGAAGTCTACAGGGATATGGATACTACTTACTGAAGAGCAGCATTGAAGTCTCCAGGGATATGGATAACTACTTACTGGAGAGCAGCATTGAAGTCTCCAGGGATATGGATAACTACTTACTGGAGAGCAGCATTGAAGTCTCCAGGGATATGGATAACTACTTACTGGAGAGCAGCATTGAAGTCTACAGGGATATTGATAACTACTTACTGGAGAGCAGCATTGAAGTCTCCAGGGATATGGATAACTACTTACTGGAGAGCAGCATTGAAGTCTCCAGGGATATGGATAACTACTTACTGGAGAGCAGCATTGAAGTCTCCAGGGATATGGATAACTACTTACTGGAGAGCAGCATTGAAGTCTCCAGGGATATGGATAACTATATACTGGAGAGCAGCATTGAAGTCTCCATATTCCTGAAGACTTCAATGCTGGTCTCTGGTAAGTAGTTATCCATATTCCTTTATCCCTAATGTTTCACGAAGATGGTATAGAAACAATGCAGTTCTGAGAAAGAAAGCCAATTTGCCTTTTAACGACGGATGTGAATGGTCGAGCTATTGATGCCAATGCTCATATTTTCTAACCATGACTGTAGACAATATGTTAATGATATACAAATATAATAGTTCACATTACCAGTGAAATGAGTTGTAAAATGAATAGAAAATAGTATAGTAACAGAGTAATAAAGATAGCAATGGCAAAAATCATATCCAGTCCTGATTAATCATAATTGTCAACCTTCGTTTCATTAAGGTGTGGCTGCTGCTGCCTCAGGCGTCTGCTGGAAACCAACTTTTGTTCATGGTAGATCATATTTGGTGTCAATTTCAGAACATAATTCCCTTCAGTTAACATAAATGAAAATATATAAATTCCAAGGTAGAACAAATATATATATATATATATAAATATATATATAATATATATATATATATATATATATATATATATATATATAATAATTTTTATAATTTACAATAATATTCAAATTCCCTTTCATTTCTGAAAGGCTTTATGAGTCTGCGTCACAGCTAAAGGTGGCGACTAGTAGATTGACTGTAATGTTCTCGTCCATATTTCGGTGTCGTCTACAGCAAACACGGAAGAGGCAGGAAACAAAAACCTGGCGACGAGCGCAAAGCCCGTGTCGAGTCGCAGCAAAAAAAAATGTTTGATCTCGAGCTGTTGTTTACTCCCAGCGCAAACAATTTCCTTGTTGACGCGAAGAGACATGGATCTAGAGACAAAATAAAAAAAGTGAGGAGGACATGTCTGCACGAAGAGGGAAAGCAAAAGTACTTTAGGGATATGCGTGTTGTTACGTAGTGACAAGTCCCTGTAAACAAAAGGACACAGAGAGGAGCTTGTTCTTGAAAAGCATACCTGGTACAGATGACGCTCAGTTTCCAAATATATTGGTCTACTGATTCGTTGAGCCATTTACACTCTAAATATTTCGGATGTTTGAATGGAATGAAATGGAATATACAGAATTTTTCCCAAAAGCCCTAGCGCTGGGGCCTAAGAGATCATTCAGCGCCGAAAATAGAAATCGATAGTAAAAAGGTTTGAAAGGTGTAACAGGAGGAGAGCCTCGCAGTTGCACTATCAAACAACTGTTAGGAAAGGGTGAATAGGAAGACGGATGAAAGAGAATACGAATGGAAGTACAGTAAAACGAATGAAAGGGGTTGTGGCTAGCTGCCAAAGCGATGCTGCAAAGAACCTTTAGTAATGCCTGCAGTGCACCGTGAGTGGTGAGCTGATGGCACTACCACCCTACGTGAGCACATTTGAATGAATGGATTCTTGTATTCCCTAAGCATCAATAGACTTGAGGGATTCTAACGAGAATACATGGGCATCCTGAGAGAAGGATTCTCACGTGGAAAATTTGCATAGAATTAGCGTGTTTTAATGCGCACTAATATTCATCATTTATATAAAAGGTATTTACGTTCACCAATAGCCAGGCGGATGGACTAACGATTCCAGTGAGCCTGTGCAAATGTTCACGTCAACTGATAGACAAATGTGCAGAAATGTTTTTGGGTAAAAGAATCTTAAATACGAACTATCTGATTCTAAAGTGTAGTAATGTTCACTTGACTGGAAGAATCCGATGCGTATGAAAAGACGTAAGTAATTTAAAGTATTCTTATCTATCAAATAAATACGTCGAACAAAGAGATTCTCATATGAAGTTAGGACCCCTTTGGTTAAATGGTTTAAAGGTTACAAATTGAACAGGAGAATTCTAAGGTGCTTAAAATTATCCTTTCATATTTGCATGATTATATATACGGATTCTAATGTTGCACCAATATCCTATATGTGAA
Source organism: Macrobrachium nipponense (assembly GCF_015104395.2). NCBI lineage: Eukaryota > Metazoa > Arthropoda > Malacostraca > Decapoda > Palaemonidae > Macrobrachium > Macrobrachium nipponense. Next base: position 89,598,752 of record NC_087211.1, on the reverse strand, counting down.
GTTACCCTTACCTTCATAGGCATTTCGACATTCCCAAACATTGTTTATATTAACAAAATTTAAGCATTTGAAACTACGTTTATCACGCTTGCTTGTTCCTCGCTGAAAATATTCAAGGAAAATCTAGCAAAGCAGGAAGTAGCTAACTCTCTACATTAGAATTTCTCGTCAGTTTTGTTTTTCTTCCTCTGTCCATTACCATTTCAATAATTCATGCATAACCCCTTTTTTATCTTTCTTGTTTTCCTTCCAGTGCCACGATCCTCATATATTATGCATTTTGTCTTCGTGTTTTTTTCCACGAGATTCCTCATTATATCTTTTTTTCAAAAAGCTCTTCCCCCCCTTGGATCTAAAAAAAAAAAATCTGACATCCAAAATGTAATACGACAAACAATCGGTCAGTAAATACAAACACAATAAATAGATTCATAAAACAAGCCAATGGAAAAAAATAAACAATTCGTTTAACGCGAGCTCCGCATAATTATAATTATATGTGCTCACGTGAACCGGATGAATGCACAGCAGTGGAACATGAAAGGAATCACATCGAAATGGAATTACGGAACTGGAATACCCTGTAGTAAGTATAATAACAACGTCATTGGAATGAAAATAAATACAAGTTTCGTCGTCGGATGAAAGCGCTGTTAGATTTCGACGTATTAAATGGGGCAAAGTGGTTCATTCCAATGTTGTTCAGAACAGCAACTGGAGTTGATTTAAGAAAAGAAAGCATCCTTTTAAATGTACAAAAGGTGCTGGGAAGAAAAGATTAAAGAAAAGCGGAGAAATGGAATGCAATATAAAATTCAGGCCAAAAGCCAAGTGCTGAGACCTATGAGGTCATTCAATACTTAAAGGGAAATTGAGGGTGAAAAAATTTGAAATATGTAACAAGAGTAAAACCTCAAAGCAGTTGCACTATGAAACAATTGTTAGGAGAGGGTGGAAAAGCGGATGGAAGGGCGAATATGAACGGGGGTACAGTAAAAGGCATGAAAGGGGTTGCAGCTAGGGGGAAGGGAGATATGTATTCTGACGTGGTTACACGTCCGGCAAAAATGAAGAGGTGTAAACTGAAGAAAATACTCAAAAAAGATAAATAAAATAAATGAATAGATAAGCAAAAAATTAAATGAATATAAAGCCTACACCATCAGAAGCTAGTTACATTTACGGATCAAAGAAGGGAAGCTTCATCTTTCCTTTCAACTTAGTTTATTCTTTTAAATCAGCTTTTTTATATACGGAAATTGCTGCTAACAAAAAAGCGGGTAAAATTCAGCAAAAAAAAAAAAAAAAAAAAAAAAAAAAAAAAAAAAAAAAAAACAGATAATCTTTTCGTACCCGGAAGTAGACATTTGAAACTTGCAACTCAATCCTACGGTCTCTCATAAATATTTGCTCCGTTTTACGTTTTTCCAAGCCGCGTATTAAGGAAATGATAGTTTTGAATGCTGAAATATTCCACCAGCAAATGAAAGCTACACAAAACTGCAAAGTTCTGTAGATGTGAAAACTACAGTGGTAATAAAAATCATTGGGAGTGAAGGAATGTTAACTAAACATTCATACTCTTACGAAAAAAAGGAAAATTAAAATAAATGCATGTGCATCCTTTGGCGTAAATGAACAAAAATAAAATTGCATTCAATAAAGATAAGTAATTGAGTGGAGATGGCATATGGGTCTGAATTCTCTTGCAAAAATCTGATTAAGAAATGTACGAGAGAGAAAAGCTGTAAATTCAGTATGAAATTCATGACGCATAGAATTGGTAAGACTAAGTTGGGTCTTCGGGGTATCCAGTCTCCATAAACAAACAAATAAATAAATAAATTAAATAAAATAAATAAATAAATAAATAAATAAATAAATAAATGAGAGTAATTCCGTAAAACCAAGCGAGAGAATTATCCGGGGCATCTTTCATCCACCTCATTTGTTATTTTGAACGCTCCCTACGTGTACGATACCTGAATGAAAATCGCCATACGATATTCTGGCAATGACGTCACTTCTGTGATCGTCTTTAAGCTACGAGACGCGAACATGATTCGATTCCTGGGAAGGATTAAGCGAGAGATTTAACCTTGAACGGTCAGTGTACTGCAAACCTATTGCACGACACGATAACAGGGGTCCTGGTAGGAAGTGGGGGAGGAGGGGGGGGCAGGGAGGGGGGGGAAGAGGGACGGGGTGGATGGACGGGGTGTTTGTGATTTTTGCTTAAAAAATTTCTACGTGCACGCACTCATACATACACACACACACACATATATAAAGATTAGATTACTGGGTGTAAGTCTATATCGGTTCTTCCATATCTGAAAGATGTCCTACGAATGAAGACGAAACCGGTCCGGATTGGCAGCCAGCGTTTCATTTTCCCTGTGGTATACATTGTCGTATACACGTCACAAGTCAAGGGTGATATTAATCATACACACACACGCACACACACACACACACACAAAGTCTATAAAATGTTTTCTGTTACAACAGCATTCTATCTAATACAAGGAACTCATAAAAACACCAAAAGGGTAGAATCATAGCGTTATATTTCGAAGGTCCATGACGCAAGAATACACTTACTGATCCAAAACGTACCTCTAGACAATGCCACACACACACACACACAAACACACGCACATAACATCGCGAAACCAAACAAGACTTGACGTCTAAACAAGGCATCGAGTGCTGAATTCTAGCGACGTCGACGCGATTATTTGCGGAGCAATTTGCAAACGAATTGCAAACGAAGGTTCCTGAGGAAGGAAGGAGAGGTTACGCGTGTGTTACAAACGGAATGCTTTAGACCTCTCTCTCTCTTTGTTCACCAGGGTATCATATGCGAGGCAGTTACTGAACGCACAGCGAGGGAAAGCTATTATTACTTGTTGGCCTTTATTCATTCTCGTTTTTTTGTTTTTGTTTTGTCTTTTGTAGGCTTGAAATCACGGAAACACATGCCCTGTTTAGGATTAGGAGAAACAGAGAGAAAGAGAGAGATTCATCACGAGGACAAGGTACACCTTTACATAAGAGAGAGAGAGAGAGAGAGAGAGAGAGAGAGAGAGGAGAGAGAGAGATATTCAATGTTCCACACACACACACACACACACACACAACTTATTATCCTCTCCTACAAGCAGCAATAACAAAATACTTCTTGCATTGATTTCTTGCAATGAATTTGCATGCACAAAAATCTTAGACAAACTGAGAATTGTCTGTTTGTTTGTTTGTATGGTGTTTTGACGTTGCATGGAACCAATGGTTATTCAGCATCGGGACAAACTGAGAATAAAAATAAAATAATTACATCTGTGAGATTTGTTCATTATAAACGAATTCGTCAATAAAGGTTTAAGATAAATATACATTCTTTTGAGAAGAATGTCGATCTTTTATTCAACAAACAAAATATATCATGTAGGATATAATTTACGGTCTCATACCTACCATTAGGCATAAGTATAATCTTCATTTGAATTCAATTCGAAGCACCGGCGCCCTTCGAGAAAAATCCGTTAGGAACGCATTTCACTGACATATCAACTTCCAGGATACCTTTGAAGTCACCGGTTAAAAGACCGAAAGACCTTGGAAAATTCGCCCCTTGTCAACGTTACTTTACTACATGCATACCTGACCCACACTCCCCATCCACCATCCATGGTCACTGCGATTTTCCGGCCTACAATATTTCCCGCTTCTGCGGATCCACTTCATGAAGGAGGCTGGTGAAGCAGCTTTGGCCGAGTGGTGGTATTCAGGGTGTCCTGAACTGAAGCCTCTGCAACAGACGTCGAAAAGTCTACATCAGACACTGAGAAGTCTGCAACAGACATTCAAAAGCGTGCCACAGACATTGAAGTCTACAAAAGACAGTGAAAAGTCTGCAAGAAACATTAAAATGTCTGTAGGAGACACTGAAAAGCCTGCAAGAGACATTGCAAAGTCGGCAACAGACATTGAAAAGTCTGCAGGAAACGTGTAAAGCCTGCAACAAAAGCCTGCAGGAGACATAGAAGAGCCTGCAAGACACATTGAAAAGCCTGCAAGAGACATTAAAAAGCCTGAAAGAGACATTGAAAAGCCTGCAAGAGACATTGAAAAGCCTGCGAGAGACATAGAAAAGCCTGCAAGAGACATATAAGAGCCTGCAAGAGACATAGAAGAGCCTGCAAGAGACATTGACAAGCCTGCAAGAGACATTGACAAGCCTGCAAGAGGCATAGAAGAACCTGCAAGAGACATTGAAAAGCCTGCAAGAGACATAGAAGAGCCTGCAAGAGACATTGACAAGCCTGCAAGAGACATTGACAAGCCTGCAAGAGGCATAGAAGAACCTGCAAGAGACATTGAAAAGCCTGCAAGAGACATAGAAGAGCCTGCAAGAGAAATTGAAAAGCTTGGAAGAGACATAGAAAAGCCTGCAAGAGACATAGAAGAGCCTGCAAGAGACATAAAAAAGCCTGCAAGAGACATAAAAAAAGCCTGCAAGAGACATAGAAAAGCCTGCAAGAGACATTGAAAAGCCTGCAAGAGACATAGAAGAGCCTGCAAGAGACATAGAAAAGCCTGCAAGAGACATTGAAAAGCCTGCAAGAGACATAGAAAAGCCTGCAAGAGACATTGAAAAGCCGGCAAGAGACATAGAAGAGCCTGCAAGAGACATAGAATAGCCTGCAAGAGACATAGAAAAGTCTTCAAGAGACATTGAAAAGCCTGCAAGAGACATAGAATAAGCCTGCAAGAGACATAAAAAAGCCTGCAAGAGACATAGAAAAGCCTGCAAGAGACATTGAAAAGCCTGCAAGAGACATATAAGAGCCTGCAAGAGACATAGAAGAGCCTGCAAGAGACATTGAAAAGCCTGCAAGAGACATAGAAAAGCCTGCAAGAGACATTGAAAAGCCTGCAAGAGACATAGAAAAGCCTGCAAGAGACATATAAAAGCCTGTAAGAGACATATAAGAGCCTGCAAGAGACATATAAAAGCCTGCAAAAGACATTGAAAAGCCTGCAAGAGACATAGAAAAAGCTGCAACGAGACATTGAAAAAGCCCTGCAAGAGACATAGAAAAAGCCTGTTAAGAGACATATAAGAGCCTGCAAGAGACATAGAATAACCTGCAAGAAACATTGAAAAGCCTGCAAGAGACATAGAAAAGCCTGCAAGAGACATTGAAAAGCTGCAAAAGACATAGAAAAGCCTGTAAGAGACATATAAGAGCCTGCAAGAGACATATAAAAGCCTGCAAGAGACATATAAGAGCCTGCAAGAGACATAGAAAAGCCTGCAAGAGACATTGAAAAGCCTGCAAGAGACATAGAAGAGCCTTCAAGAAACATAGAAAAGCCTACAAGAGACATTGAAAAGCCTGCAAGAGACATAGAAGAGCCTGCAGGAGACATTGAAAAGCCTGCAAGAGACATTGAAAAGCCTGCAAGAGACATAGAAGAGCCTACAAGAGACATAGAAAAGCCTTCAAGAAACATAGAAAAGCCTACAAGAGACATTGAAAAGCCTGCAAGAGACATAGAAGAGCCTGCAAGAGACATTGAAAAGCCTGCAAGAGACATAGAAGAGCCTACAAGAGACATAGAAAAGCCTTCAAGAAACATAGAAAAGCCTACAAGAGACATTGAAAAGCCTGCAAGAGACATAGAAGAGCCTGCAAGAGACATTGAAAAGCCTGCAAGAGACATAGAAGAGCCTGCAAGAGACATAGAAAAGCCTGCAAGAGACATTGAAAAGCCTGCAAGAGACATTGAAAAGCCTGCAAGAGACATAGAAGAGCCTGCAAGAGACATAGAAAAGCCTGCAAGAGACATAGAAAAGCCTGCAGGAGACATAGAAAGCCTGCAAGAGACATAGAAAAGCCTGCAAGAGACATAGAAAAGCCTGCAAGAGACATAGAAGAGCCTGCAAGAGACATAGAAAAGCCTGCAAGAGACATTGAAAAGCCTGCAAGAGACATAGAAGAGCCTGCAAGAGACATAGAAAAGCCTGCAAGAGACATTGAAAAGCCTGCAAGAGACATAGAAGAGCCTGCAAGAGACATAGAAATGCCTGCAGGAGACATTGAAAAGCCTGCAAGAGACATAGAAGAACCTGCAAGAGACATAGAAAAGCCTGCAAGAGACATTGAAAAGCCTGCAAGAGACATAGAGGAGCCTGCAAGAGACATAGAAATGCCTGCAAGAGACATTGAAAAGCCTGCAAGAGACATAGAAGAGCCTGCAAGAGACATAGAAGAGCCTGCAAGAGACATAGAAAAGCCTGCAAGAGACATTGAAAAGCCTGCAAGAGACATAGAAGAGCCTGCAAGAGACATAGAAAAGCCTGCAAGAGACATTGAAAAGCCTGCAAGAGACATAGAAAAGCCTGCAAGAGACATTGAAAAGCCTGCAAGAGACATAGAAAAGCCTGCAAGAGACATAGAAAAGCCTGCAAAAGACATTGAAAAGCCTGCAAGAGACATAGAAAAGCCTGCAAGAGACATTGAAAAGCCTGCAAGAGACATAGAAAAGCCTGTAAGAGACATATAAGAGCCTGCAAGAGACATAGAATAACCTGCAAGAAACATTGAAAAGCCTGCAAGAGACATAGAAAAGCCTGCAAAAGACCATTGAAAAGCCTGCAAAAGACATAGAAAAGCCTGTAAGACACATAAGAGACCTGCAAGAGACATATAAAAGCCTGCAAGAGACAAATAAAGCCTGCAGAGACATAGGAAAAGCCTGCAGAGACATGAAAAGCCTGCAAAGGGAGCATAGAAGAGCCTTCAAGAACATAAAAAGCCTACAAAGACATTGAAAACCTGCAGGACATAGAAGAGCCTGCAAGAGACAGTGAAAGATCTGCAAGAGAGCAGAGAATAGCCTGCAAGATACATTGAAGAGCTGCAATTGAAAGCTGCAAGATACTTTTAGAGCCTGCAAGAGACATTGGAAAAGCCTGCAAGAGACATTGCAGAGCCTGCAAGAGACATTGAAGAGCCTGCAAGAGACATAGAAGAGCCTGCAAGAGACTTGAAGAGCCTGTCGAGACTAGAAAAAGCCTGCAAGAAACTTGAAGAGCCTGCAAGAGACATTGAAGACTTGGGGGGGCCCAAGAGACATTGCAGAGCCTGCAAGAGAACATTGAAGCCTGCAAGAGACATTGAAGAGCCTGCAAGAGACCATAGAAGAGCCTGCAGGACATTGAAGAGCCTGCAAGAGACATAGAAGAGCCTGCACGAGACATAGAAGGCTGCAGAGACATTGAAGAGCTTGCAGAGACAAATTGAAAAGCCAATGCAAGAAAAGGACATTGAAGAAAAGCCTGCAAGAGACATTGGGGAATAAGCCTGGCAAAGACATTGAAAGAGCCTGCAAGAGACAATTGAAAAAGCTTGCCAAGAGACTTGAAGAGCCTGCAAGAGACCATTGAAAGGCCTGCAAGAGAACTTGAAAGCCTGCAAAAGAGACATTGAAGAAAAGCCTGTAAAAAAAAAAAAACGAAGAAGACTAGAAGAGCCTGCACGAGACAATTGAAGAAGCCTGCAAGAGACATAGAAGAAGCCTGGCAAGAGACCATTGAAGAGCCTGCAAGAGACATTGAGGGCCTTGCAAGAAAAGACATAGAAAGCTGAAGAGACATTGAAGAGCCTTGCAAGAAAGAACCATTGAAGAGCCTGCAAAAGGACATAATGAAAAGCCCTTCAAGAGACATTGAAGAAGCCTGCAAAGAGCATTGAAGAAGCCTGCAATAGACCATTGAAAAGCCTGCAAGATACATTAGGAAAAAGAACCTGCAAAGAGACATAGGAGAGCCTTGCAAGACGCTATTGAAAAGCCTGGCAAGAGACATAAGAGCCTTGAGAAAAGACATAGAAAAGCCTGCCAAGAGACATAAGACCTGAAAGAGACCCTAGAAAAGCCTGAAGAGACATATAAAGCCTTGAAGGATAAAATTGAAAAACCTTGCAAGAGACATAGAAGAGCCTGCAAGAGATAATTGTGGCGGCGCCTGCAAGAGACATTAGAAGAAAGCCTGAAATGAGACATTGAAAAGCTGCAAGAGACATAGAAAAGCCTGCCAGAGACATAAAAGTACCTGCAAGAGACATAGAAAAGCCTGCAAGAGACATAGAAAAGCCTGCAAGAGACATAGAGGAGCCTGCAAGAGACATAGAAAAGACATAGAAAAGCCTGCAAGAGACATAGAAAAGCCTGCAAGAAAGATAGAAGAGCCTGCAAGAGACATAGAAAAGCCTGCAAGAGACACTGAAAAGCCTGCAAGAGACATTGAAAAGCCTGCAAGAAACATTGAAAAGCCTGCAAGAGACATAGAAAAGCCTGCAAGAGACATAGAAAAGCCTGCAAGAGACATTGACAAGCCTGCGACAGACACTGAAAAGATTTCATCGGAAATTGAGGAGGCTGCAGAAGACATCGAAAAGTCTTGAACAAACACTAGGAAAGCCAACCTCCTTTTACATAAAAAATACTCAGAAACGAGAAACGGTGTTTGCTAAAGATAGTGTTTTTAATCAGATATCTGAGTTTTTTTTTACTATTATTATCATTATTACCTAGCACTCCCGGCAATGTGTCGAGATTAATTCTCAGAATCTCAGCGATGTCGCATTTATATGAAATTAGTCCCGACTTATTCAAGCGCACTGAACACCTCTGATAAGGCGGATTACGAGTTACTTAATCACTAATCAGAAAACCTCGCGAAACTTTCCTAAATGAGAGGCTCCTCTGAATAAGTGATTAGCAACTCGAGAGAACATGTTGTGAATTTATTCCCTTTTAACTTGGAGATGTGATGTGGGGTCAGAGAAGCAAAGATGGAAGGCCAGAAGGAATTGTATTATTAAGATTCCTTAATATTCTTTATACAGTTTTATTAAAGTCTCTTCCTTCGAGCAAATTGCAGGCTAAACTTTTTTTATTTCTTTTATTCAATTCTTAAACTACTATACGGACAAGGTCAAAGAATAGCTTTGTTGAAATACAGAGCAGAAATCAGGCCAAATGCCAAGCTTTGGGGCCTATAAGGTCATTCAGCGCTGAAAGGGATATTGGCAGACAGAAGGTTTGAAAGGTGTAACAGGAGGAAATCCTCAAAGCAGTTAAAGCACTATGAAGCAATTGTTACAGAGGGCAGAAAGTAATTTGGAAGAAAGAGAATAAGAACGGAGGTGCAGTAAAAGGAATGAAAGAGGGTGCAGCTAGGGGCCGAGGGAACACTGCAAAGAACCTCAAGGTAATGCCTACATTGCACCACGTGAGGTGCACTGACGGCAGTACCCACCTAAGGGAATAGCTTTGGCATCTAGCAGAACAATGCCTACAAATGCAAACCGTTCTTTGTCTTCATTTCGTTTAAAATGAAAATGTAATTATTTTTTTTCAAATAAACCATAAACAGGACAACTTTACAATAAACTTTAGAAGTAACTAGCAAATACTAAGGACTTACTAAACTGGTGTCAAAACATCTGGGTTATTGACACTACGTTACCCCTTTCTGTGCATGTATACGCTTATATAAACGTAACCTTTATATAACGCACAAAACATATTAAACCGGTGGATGACCCCACAAAAGGAGACGAAGCAAAGGAATATTCTGACCTTTAGAGAGTAAAATTATACTTCGCCGTCCGTCACTCGAGTTGGAAATCCGCAGACTAATTTTGATCCGCACAAGAGTTAATGAATGATGCTTAATGAGGGGATGTAATCTTTCTCACTCCAACTTGTTTGAGAGAGAGAGAGAGAGAGAGAGAGAGAGAGAGAGAGAGAGAGAGAGAGAGAGAGAGTTATTCATAAGATTTATTCTTGGTGGCTGTGATCATTCATTCTTTTGAGAGAGAGAGAGAGAGAGAGAGAGAGAGAGGAGCGAGAGAGAGAGAGAGAGGAGAGAGAGAGAGAGAGAGAATTTTTTATTCAGCTTTCAAGATGAAAAGTATAATTGTATATAAGAGAGAGAGAGACTTTTATCCAGCTTCAGAGAGGAGAAATATATTTTCATTTAAGAGAGAGAGAGAGAGAGAGAGAGAGAGAGAGAGAGAGAGAGAGAGAGAGAGAGAGAGAGAGCTTTTGAAGTTGGGAAAAACACATTTCCCCCGGTCAGTCGCTGAGTAATTTTTGATTTATGAGATTCCAGTTGTCAGTCAAGCACTGAATGGGCACTTTCGGCCATTCAGCTCCCAAGACAGTGAAAAGGGGGAGTTGGAGGGGTTGGACAGCAAGGCAGAGGAAGAAAGGAAGGGGGAATGGAGGTAAAAGTAAGGGGGAAAAAAGTGGGTGCAGCTAGGGGCCAAACGGAAGCTGCAAATACCTACAGTGCACCACGTGAAATGCAGTGAATGCACTATACCCGCAAGGGAAGCCTGTGACCAGGTAATTTCCAAATATATCTGCTACATATTTGGAATGATTATATTCACACGAGGTGTGAGGTTGTACGCCCCACACTTTAACTTTTTTAACACAAACTGAAAATAGTGAGCTCTTGAGAATAATGGGAAATTTTCCTATTCCTTAATAAAGAAGAATCGAATCGGAGGACCCAAAACAAAAATAGAAAATCGAAATATTTTTTTTTTATATCGTGAGATGAAGACTGTCATAAAAATGAAATATAATAAAAATAAATATTTAACACGGCGATTTGAAAAGATTTCATTGGGTAGCTAAGTACAGACTTACAATCAGCGAAATGTCTTAATTTCTCACGATGGCTTCCAAGGAACTATCTACTTTTTGTTAATAAGCTCATGTTAGCACTCAAATAACACTCCATGGATAAATTCAGCTGATAAATCCCTTGGCAAGCACCATTTCTTAATATTCTCTATCACGCCGAAGCATTCCGAACATGATGGCCTCCGTAAAACTAAAATTGCGCCCCTTGAAATACCCGAGTAATTTAATTCCCATTTTGGATTTGAGCGTCTCCATCTATCTTCCGTCGCAGACACAAATTCAATATTGGTTTGTGGCCTTTTTAGTGCCACTTGATTGATTCGTAAAATCCACTGCCACCTCACGTTGGAGAAATGAACGCTAGGTTTATAGGTTCTCTCATTCAAGCGACAGATTAAAAACATCTGCTAGTAGGAGCAGGGGAGGAGGTGGGAGGGGGGGGGGGGGGGGCGGCCGCCCCCACATTTTTGAGAGAGAGAGAGAGAGCAAGATTCATTTAGCTCTGGGCAGAGATGAGAACATAATTTGACACAGGAGTGAGAGAGAGAGAGGGTTTATTTAGCTTTGAGAGAGAGAGAGAGAATATATATATATATATATATATATATATATATATATAGATATATATATATATATATATATATATAGATATATATAGATATATATATATATATATATATATATCTATATATATATATATATATATATATATCTTTATATATATATATCTATATATATACATATATATATATATATATATATATATATATATATATATATATATATATATATATATATATATATATATATACATATTACACGTCTGCGATGATGTAAAAAGCTATTCAAACAAAACAAAATCCTTTCCGCGTCTCCAGTCCTCGTCACCGTCATATCATGAGACAAAAGCGGAGCCGTACCGGCGTCCGTCCGCCGCCGCTGTTAAGCCAGCATGCAAAATGAGCGACAAGCAGTGCGAGCAGACGTTTCCTTTTGGGGATTTCAAAAGGCAACGCTTTTTAGAGACTTGTCGCTCCGGTATTCGCGAACAACAATTTTGCCGCAGGTATTTTTTTGTTTTGTTTTTTGGGGTAGATGTTATCGTGTTTTCGCTAAAATATATCTGGTAATTATAATAAATAGATCAATATGATGATGATGATGATGATGATGATGATGATGATGATGATGATGATGAGATGATGGATGATGATGATGATGATTATTATTATTATTATATCATCTATTATTATTATTATTATTATTATTATTATTATTATTATATTATTATTATTATTATTATTATTATTATTATCCTGAAGATGACCCACAGTCATACGGAACAAGCCCACCAAATGGGCTACCGACTCGAAATTAAGCTTCCAAAGAACATGGTGGTCATTTGAAAGAACTATCAGAAGGCAACAGGATATACAGATAGAAGAGATTCGTTATTAGACAAGAAAAACATATTAACAGATTGATAAAAAAAAAAATACTTTTGAATGTTATCCAAAGACGCATATGAACTGACGTTCAGGCAGAGAGATCTAGAGTCTTGACCATTAATAAATTAAAAGAGGGCAAAACCCTACTAATATACCAATAGTATTAGGTTACAATTTCGCCAAAAAAAAAGAAAAAGAAAAAAAAGGCGTGAGGCTTGCAACCTCATCCCTTAAACACATAAATGGATGTAAACGGAAGGGACATAAATTCTGGAGTTCTCACTACGTTACTCACAACGAGAATGAATAAGCTTACCCACAAGTGGAGTCTTTACTCAAACTACAAACACGCCATCTCTCTCTCTCTCTCTCTCTATCTATCTATCTATCTTTCTCTCCACAAATATATAGTGAACAACGATGAAAAGTTTTCTAAGATTCGATTCCAACGTAAATCTAGATATAAACAAAATTGGAAAAAACTTCTTAGACACTCTAGTCTAATTCATAACAATAAAGGAAAGAGACGGGTCTTATTCTTATCTCTCCGAATCTGGTCACTTCTTGTTGGCAGCGACGAGGACCACCTTTGGCCCAATTTCCGCCAAAATCTTAACGACCAATCCTGCTGCTAACAAACTAAGAGACAAACTAACAAACCAAACTAAAAACATATCTTTGTGCAGCAATAAAATTCGAGAAGAGAAGGAAATACATAATATGGAACGTCAAAGTAATAAACAAAAACTGGCAGACAAAAGTAAAGAAAAAATATACTTTTTTATTTTTTTGTTTAACTCAGTTTACCTTCGGCAATGGCGCCTGACCAGCTTTAGTTCTTTCTTCTCTCGAGTTAAACAGATTAAGTGATTTGCTTCCTTTAATCTAATCAAACTTATTTCCAGTTTGAGTTGCGTCTCTCTCTCTCTCTCTCTCTCTCCTTAAACCAAAGAAAATACCAGCCCACTCCCACTACTAAAGCTAATTACAATCTCCTCCAGGGTAAACTAACTCTCTCTCTCTCTCTCTCTTAGCAACAGAAACTGAGGTTTTGAAAGTCCAAAGTAAGTTCGCGAATTTCCCTTTCGTGTGGTAGAAAGTTAAGCATGAAACTGAAGTTAACAATACTTAACGTTCTTTTTTTTATTTCGAGGATGCTTTCTCAATGATTAATTACAGTATATGGGTATTTGCTACACACACACACACACACACACACACACACACATATATATATATATAGCCATAAACATACGTACATTCATATGCCTTCTTAGCATCTGCCAAGTTATCCAGAATTTACACGATTTCTTTTTTCCGATCTTTTCAGAAAAAAAGCATTTTGTTTTCAAATTGGTTACGCTCTCTCTCTCTCTCTCTCTCTCTCTCTCTCTCTCCTAAACCAACATAAACAGGGTTAAACCATTCAACCATTTATTTGGTTGAATCGGAAAAAAGAAATCGTGTAAATTTGGAATATTCCTCTTCATTAAAGACTAATCTGTATAAGGAATAATTTGCAACAGAGGTAAGTTAACAAGACCAATTTTTAAAAAAATAAAAAAGCTGTGAATTTCCAGTATTCCTTCCACTGACCTTTCCTCGCGTGACCTGGCCGCTTATTCCAGGCGCTCTTCGTTTATTCAAAACAGTCGCTCATTCCGGAAACATTTATGAGTTTCTACTCATTAATCTGTAAGCTAATCACACATAATCTCCCTCACCGGTGACACTGGACGGCTCTCGAATGTCATGGATGATTAGGCATGAACACGACTTCTGCAGAAACACAGATATAAATGAAAAAAAATTTAAGAATTTCCGTCAGGTAAAATGATAAATGAAATAATACACCTTATTACCGTTGCTTGCCTCCTGTTGCCTGTTAAGAGGGTTTTGTCTTCCCGTTATTTCTTTCGGTTATTGATGGAGATGCAATGGAATGGATATAGAATTTAGGCCAAAGGCTAAGCGCTGAGACCACTAAGGTCATTCAGCGCTGAAACGGAAATTGACAGCAAAAGTTTGAAGGGTGTAACAGGAGGAAAACCTCAAAGCAGTTGCACAATGAATCAATTGTTAGGTGAGCGTGGGAAGCAAGATGGACGAAAGAGAATATGAAAGGAGGTACAGTAAAAGGAAAAAATAGGGTTGCAGTTAGGGGCCGAGGGGACGCTACGAAAACCAGTGTTAAAGAGTAAAAGGTACAAAGTCTGATAATTAAACAACACAACGCAATGTCTTGAACCAGTGCTACAGCACTCAGGACGAAAAATAAATAGGCCTATTGTTCACGAGTAATGCATAAAACGTACGACGACAATAGAGGGGGTTGGAGACAGTCCAGTCACAGTCAAACTTGACAAAAAAAAAAAAAAAAAAAATAAATAAATAAAAAAATAAAAATTCCACTCGAGTGACTTCGCCTTCCATTGAAATTCAGAAAAGAATGATTGACGTTTAATGTTTTTTTAACACAAATGTTAAAAGATCTCGATGTTTACGGGTTGTTTTTACACAGCAAAGTCGAAAAACAAGAGGAAAATATTCGAGGTGATACACTCCATTACTTTGGGCGCAAGGAAAGTTTTTCTCTGCCATTGAAAAATATTTTCGAAGATGACATAAAAATTCTATGGATTGTTTACAAAGAAAAATGTGGACATTTTGACTGATGTATAACAGAGTATTACACCTGGGTTACACGTACACACACACACACACACACACACACACACACACACACTCTAGCGCAAACACATTCTGATATTTTTTGAATGTCATTCCTTTTGAAGTAGAAAGGTATTTTTCGCGAGAGAATTTAGCCGAACTTCCAAATTATCAAATCATTTTCCAAGAGGAAATTCCACTGAAGAATAACGTCAAAATAAAAGAATATATATTATATATATGATATATATAATATACATAATATACATACAATCAAGGCCACGGAAAATAGACCTACCTTTCGGTGTTCTCGGTATAATGCTGTGTGGGTCGCGGCCCATGTCACTTTAACCACGGCCCGGTGGTGGCATGGCCTATATCGTTGCCAGGATGCACGATCATTGTTAACTTTAAACTTAAATTAAATCAAAACTACTGAGGCTAGAGGGTTGCAACTTGGTATGCTTGATGATTGGAGGGTGAATGATCAACATACCAATTTGCAGCCCTCTAGCCTTTCTAGTTCTTAAGATCTGAGGGCGGACAGGAAAAGTGCGGACGGATAGGCAAAGTCGGCACAATAGTTTTCTTTTCAGGCGCCACTGACTATGTTCAACAAGGAATTTCAACTAATCTTTGTACACTAAATATTTACATAATGAATTCAGAGGCGTATACCACATAAGTTACGCTATTGAAATGAGCAACCCATTGGCCATATATAGCCTAGGCCCGAAGCAAGCAGGAAGTAGAAGACTATTGGGGAAAACTAGACACAGAAGAGTTCCGAAGCTCAGTACTAGAAGGAAGGAAACAGAATTTAAAACATTCTGCAAAATAAATGGCAACAAATTTCATCAATTCCATTCATAAAAATGCCAAACGAGTTATTTTATGAGAATTTTTCAAAGGACATATTCAAGTTATTCTTAGGAGATACAATATACACAAAACATTTCATAGGATGTAGGATATTCCGGCAAGATATTCTGTAGGATAGAGATACCCAGTAAAGATGTGTTATAGGATTTTGTTTTTCTGACAGAATACGAAGGTAAGTATGAACGGAATAACCATGTACGAGATCTTACCACACATACATACGTATACATACTGTATATATATATATATTATATATATATATATATATATATATATATATATATATATATATATATATATATATATATATATAATTGTCCATAATTAAATCACGTAAAATTAAAGTTCTGTCAACGGCGCTGACCTAATTCTGCCTTTGAGTTGATAATTCTGATTATGGAATTACCGAATGACGAAGGATGCTCTTTGAGTAATTGGGTTACTCCAGCGAACGTAATTATTGATTGCACAATTTCAATTGAGTATAAGTTGACAACGATGTGAATATTACGTGCTATCCAAAGGCCATAATCGATCTTTAACGTTTAGAAATTAATCAAAAAACAAGAATTGTCCGAAAAATTCCTAGGAAGATTTATCACATGAAAATGATCTATGATGACGTTCATACCATATTAACGATTTGAATAAAACTTGCCTGATGACCTATGCATAAATTACGTCAAGTTTCATAATACGATTAATTTTGCGTTCGTCCCAAATCAAGTTTAATTTTTGTTTAGTTCAATTCTGCACAGTATTGGGTCATAATTTCATGCAATGAATTTTTGGAAATCAGCTGTTCCTACGTCATGGTTTCTGCAGAAGCGGAGTCGGTTTGAAATTAACTAATATGAGATTCAGGGCCTCTGTAACACGGTTTTTTCGCAATAACTTTTTATCTATGCATTTCATAAATATAACGCTTATTCAGAATACATATTATATCTACACATAAATTTTGACTGTATTCTGCATTACGTAGGTTGAATAAATTTGGTACTTATAATGTAAAATGGACTTTTTTTGAAGACGGGCCAACTTACTCAGAGAAAAGGTTTCGAACGCACTCGTTACGTAACTTATGAAAGCATTTCTTCCCTCTTTCTCGATGGATGATTGGCTACACGTAACGAAGGCTAAACCTCTGGCAACAATGACATACAAATTTAAATACAAGCAAAGCAGTACACCTTTATGAACTCTGGAACCTCTCCACTGATAATTGTCATAATGAACAAACCAACAAAATATGTTAATAAATACAAAAACACTTCGATTATTAGTCTAACTCCCAAAATAGGTTTCCTAAGAAATTACAGTCTACTTTATAGGTCGCAATCAGATTGACAAGATGTAGGGAATAGTTGGTAATTTTCAAAAACATAGTAGACAAGCTTGTTTTGATAACTGCTATATCCAATGTCAAGCAATTTTTATTTATTGGCTATCTACCTATTTACTGAAGAAAAAAAAATAGCCGGTACCGTATATTGGCTTTAAACCTTCACCAATAATTATCGTCAGAATGATGACTTCATGAGGCTCCACCCACTTTGGCCTCGTTATAATTCAGGATAACACTGAAGGCTACCATGGATTAGAAAATTTAACTTCTGGCTATAAAAACTCCTTCCTCGAGTAGTTGTAAGAAGTGCTAAATGATCCTCAAGGATCCCAGCAGTTGGCCTAAACGTTTAATTCATGTATATTACTGCTATACTGTTGCGGCACTACTGCTACAGTAGTATTACTACGCTAGCACTGATACCCCACCCACATCTATGTATCGTTCCGCC
>NC_087211.1:89546222-89573722 GCF_015104395.2 Macrobrachium nipponense | reverse complement strand
GACCTCTGCAAATTATACTCATTCAAAATCACAGATGCCAGATAAGAGAGAACTGAGTATGAGGTGAATTCCACTGTGTTGCAAAAGAACGAAATATTTTTGCAACCTGCAACAAACAGTCGGTCGCACAGAGAGGTCTGTGTAAACAGAATTTATCACCAGGTCGTGAAGACTGACCTTACGAAATACTACCCAGCTATATTTACTGTGCACGATGAAATAAATTTCACTTGCCGTTCGTCTGGGGCGATAAATAATAGCCTAGTGCTGTCGAAGGTTCTGGAAACTGATACCCTGGAACAAACTCTGAAATACTGGAGTGGCTACTGGTATTGTGGCCATGGTTAGACTCTGGAATAAAAGGAACAAATCAAGAGGTGGCCAGTATTAGAATCTGGAAACAGTGGAGAAAGGTTCAGCCTGGGAATGAAGGAAAAAAATTGCTACTATAGTAGATTCACATCAACCGTGCATCTGGTGTCTAGGCCAGTCCGTCACGACGCTCCTGATTGCTGTTGATAAGCCGATCACAGGACTGGAAACTGTCTGTCAGCCTCTCGAGAGAGTTCACATAGGCAGGATGTATGTTTCCAGCCCTGTGATTGGCTTATCAACAGCAAATCAGGAGCGTCGCAAGGGACTGGACAAGACATCAGATGCACGGTTGATGTGAATCTACTATAACACCTGTGGCATAATTAGTTTTCGAATCAAAGTGGTTACCAGTAGCTGTGGTAATGGACGTACTCTTAAACGAGCAGCGTCTAGCAGTAGCTATGGTCATAGACTTAGTGAAAAGGGCAATATCTACCAGTAGTAATAGTCACAAACACACTGAAGCGAGCAACGTCTAGCCTACCAGTCAATGTGGCCATAGGTAGAGTAAAAAAAAAAAAAAAAAAAAAAAAAATTCTACCATTAGTAGCCTCGGTCATGGATAGACTGTGCAAGACTCCATGTTTGTTTTCAACCAGCAACTCTATTCGCAAGTCGATGGAGTTGCTATGGGATCCCCTTTAGGCCCCATTTTTGCAAATTTTTTGATGTGTGACTTAGAAACAAAATTTTTAAATCAATGTGAGTCTTCTTTTAAACCAGCATACTACAGGAGATATGTAGACGACACTTTTGCACACAGTTTCTGGAATATATCAATCAGCAACACCCAAATATTCAGTTTACGATGGAGGTGGAGAGCGGAGACAGTTTGTCATTTCTCGATATCAATATTACAAGAAGTAATTCTGAATTCACCACGGCTGTCTATAGAAAAAAGGCCTATACTGGTTTAACTAACAACTATTACAGTTTCAAGCCAAAGAACCTTCAAATTAAATACCATTTATACTCTTGTCCATAGAGCATTAAAATATTCGTCTAGCTGGCCAACTTTCCATAATGAAATAGAATTTTTATTAGGTTTTTTTTTCAGAAAAATTCCTATCACAAAGACGTAGTCCTTACAGTTATCAATAAACTTTTAACCAAATTTCTCCAGCCACCATTGCCCAACTTTGATGTTCCCAAGAAACTGTTCTTTGCTTCCATCCCTTTTGTGTTTGATACAAAATTCTCACGTAGACTAACACAGATCATTGAACAAGAAATTCCCTGTCTTCAGTTAAAACTTATTTCTAATAATCCATGCAGGATAGGTTCATTTTTCAGCTGTAAAGATCGCTTGCATTCCTTCATGAGATCTAATGTTGTATATAAATTCACATGCCCTGGATGTCCGGGCTCTTACATCGGATCTACTCGTAGGCTATTGCAGGTGAGATATTGCAGCCACATGGGTTTCAGTTTTCGTACAGGCCAGAGAATTAAACAACCAGAGTTTTCTAACATCAAAATTCATGCTGCTATATGCAAAAAAAGAGGTCTTGAAACAGCATTTCTCTATTATTGGATATACAAAGGACCCAGATCATCTAACTACTCTGGAGTCATTACTTATTAAAAGGCTAGTTCCCTCTTTGAACAATAACACCACGGCTTCACCTCTGTATTTGGCATAGCTGACTTTTTGTTTGGGACGTCAGGTTTTGCTATTCCTTCTTCGTCTTTAGCCTTGGATGGTTGGTGTCTTAGTTCTCTCTCTCTTTTTACAGTGTTTTAAAGAATTTTTAACTTTAAAACCATTAATTTTTAATCTCTCTCTCTCTCTCTCTCTCTCTCTCTCTCTACTATATATATATATATATATATATACACACACACACACACACACACACACACACACACACACACACATATATATATATATATATAATATTTATATAGATTATTATAGAATATATTAGATATATTATAATTATATATATGGATAAAAGACTCGAGCTCAAAATAACCTAATCCTTCACTTAAAGACCAACAAGTGATTTCCAATTATAGCGAAGAATAATTAAAACTACTAAACCCTCTAACACGATGCGCAACAACCAACTTTACATTAACAATTCTTCCAAACATGGCGCCCCTCATTTCTTTCTCATAATCCTCCAACGGACAACAATGACTTACTTCTCTCTCTCTCTCTCTCTCTCCCTTTCTCTTTTCTCCATTTTTCAGTGAAACAGCCGTCTCTCTCACGAGGACTTGAAACGGTTACTCCCTCCCTCGTTCGTCGGCTCAAGTTGAAACTTGGAATCCACAACTTAGTTTATTCAGGAGAGAATCTTGTAATGAACTCTGCCGGAACTTGTCCAAGAAACTGTCGAAGGGGCCTCGTTATGCATATCTAAAAGGAATGTCGTTATTTATTCATCTGTTGAAGCGCGTTAATGCAGGGGGAACGCGAGGGGTGCATGACGCGCGCATGCGCCGACTAGCAGAGTTGCTACTCAGCGCATGAGAGAATAACTTTGCGCATGGAAGAATGACTAAGTTAAGGGAAGACAGCGTTTGTCTGGTCACACCAGAGAATTATTTTGTTAAAGGAAGATTGTTTGGGGTAATTTGTAAAGAAAGTCCTGTTTCAGAGAATGTTTGGAGGCTCAGACGATTAGAAATTTCGATATAGGATCTAGTTGCATATGGAAAATAATCATCTTACTCGTATCTATTTTGTCCCAATATCTAAATTTCAGATAATAATATTTTTTACGCATCTGAAGGAATTTTTTAACTTGCAATAACTTTAAAAATTACATTAGTATCCATCACGTTTGCATCGCGTCACTTTAGGTCTAAGCCATTCACTCCAAATAATTAAGCCGGGTAAATTCCATGTACAGTTATGCCTGTCATAAGCTGTTGCTACCGTTCATTTAATTCATCCTATATCATGATGAAAAAGTCGATCTATCTATTGTCTGATTAAATATTTCATCTACTCTAACATTTTTCAACTACTCTATAACATTTTTTCTGTTATATGATGAAGAAAACCCATTCTGTTTATTGAATGATTAAATATCATATCTGCCACTTCTGACACCGAACGTTGAGCAAAATCTTCCGAGGGAATTATGGGAAAATGAAAAGAAACAAACACGCATCGGCAACACGGGACGAGCTAGACCCACTAAACATACCGTTCGCTTCAGATGCATATATAACATTTAGCTTCGGCGAGAGACGGATGAATGTTGTAAGGCCGTATTCAGCCGGCCAGCTAAATACAGAACACACGGGAACACTGCCAATTTGAGTTAGATTTGGGACGGGAGCATTTACAATTCCACCAGTCGATGGTATGACGCTTCTCGCGTGTCGCTTGTTTGTCGCTTTCCGCTTGTCTCTTGTCGAGTCTGATGCCACGACGCTGGACAGCTCGGATATGTGATGTGTGATGTGTCTCTGGAACACGGCGTTACTCCCGGAACTCGGTCGGAAATAGAACAACAGGAACTAGCCGAGGTGAATTTATAACTTGGAAAAAGATAAATAAATAAATAAATAAATGAATAAAAAGCGTGACGCCATTTCTCTCTCTCTCTTATACACACACACTTATGTTTGTATATGTATATGAATATGTATATTAACTAGCTATCTACTATGTTTAATTTTAATATTTTAAACTTTATTCCAGTTACAGGAATTGGAATATAGAATTTAAGCCAAAAGCCAAGCACTGGGACCTATGAGGTCATTCAGAGCTGAAGCGAAATTGTGAGTAAAGGAGGTTTGAAAGGTGCAACAGGAGAAAAACTGAATCAATTGTTAGGCCAGTGTGGAAGGAAAGATGGAAGGAAGATAATATGAACGGAGGTTCAGTAAAAGGAATGAAAGAGGTTGCAGCTAGTTGCCGAAGGTATGCTCCAGAGAACCTTAAGTAAGGCCTACAGTGCAGTGCGTGAGGTGCACTGACGGCAGTATAACCCCCTAGGATTTTTTTTCAAATAAAGATCATATACTTCAGTCTTCTTTAGGAGGTTAGGCTAATGAATGTATCACTAGCATATCTATACTTGATAGTTTTCTCAGCCTTAGCCTTACATAGCCTGGTCAGATCTGCCTGAAATTGCTATGTTTAGCAACAATGCTACCCGATGCCATGGCCGATTCGTGCAGAGGATTTTATTTCACCGTAGAGAACGAGCCCTCGAAACATTAAAATTCGGTATCGCGATAAAAGCCCCAGAGAAAAATACGTTTGTTTGATTGGCGTAAAGAACGGGCCACGTAAACTCCGCTCGTGCAGTGCAATAAAAGCCCCTCCCCCTCTCCCCCTACACCCCTTTGCCAAGGTTAATGGTTTGGAAAAAACGTTCATGCATCACAGCTGCAAGGTTACGTCGCCATTGCATAATTCTCGAGTGATTCTCAGCTCAGATTGCGCGAGGGGTTTCAGCCACTGAGTTAGACTTTGTCGACTGACTTCAAGAGTAAAGGCGATCACTACTGATCGATTTTCACATCACCACCAAGACTGTAGGTGAATTTTACATCATCGACAAGACGAAAATAACCGAGGAAGTGAATATTTTAATGTCGAATATCGGCAACCCAGCCCGACGGACGCTCTCATACCTGATCTGAAGCCGAATGCGACAGGCACATCCCGATGCCATTAACTATATAACCACTCTAATCCCGGTTATCAACTAACCACTTTATCCGAAGGTAGGGGTTTTTGGTGGGGGGTTGGAGCGGGGGAAGGGGTGGTTTGGCGTAATTAGAAACTGACATCACAGGGGCCTGATCCTTTGGCAATCATATTAGAGACGGAGATAAGCTGATCAAAAGAGCTTAAAGGCCGGCTTTTCGTAAGGGATTAATGGTCTACCGAAATGGTCTTTTTTTTCTCTCTCTCTCTCTCTCTCTCTTTCATCTGTTTGCTGACTGGGAACTGATAAGTATAGCGGGTAAATATACTTTCCTCTTAGCCGTGTAATATTTTCATTAATAAGTAAAAATTCGCAGTTATGTATATGACAAAGGCTTTATTTTTCAAAAATTCTAAAAACGTCTTTATAAAATACAGCCTTGTTCATAAGCATCATTGTGGATTCCTACTTATTAAATCCAGTTACAGGACAGTAAAGCACCATCAATTATTTTGATCTGGTAATGTAACCTGGCGACGCAAAGAACGTGGTTCTCTGACTGGGAACTTGGAACATTTTCTTGTTATATGATGGAGGCCACTTCATCATTTCTTGATATGTAACTTGTAACATAACTCTTTCTTTGTTGCCAGAACAAGAACGCAGAATACTTTCTTGTTAGGCGACTAAAAAAAAAAAAAATCCTGGACAAGTGATAAAATTTTTTCGCTTAGTATTTGTTGTTGTTGTTGTTGATGTTGTTGTTGTTGTTGTTGGGGGAGGTAGGAAAGGTCTATGGAAGAACCGGAAAAGGTCTGAAAAAGGTGTTTCGCGTTGAGTTAAAGATACAGGAATTTTAAGACAGGACATCTATGATTTATTCACTAGAATGAAAATGTGAAAAATAAATAATATGCATGGTAAACAGTACAGAATAATTATTTCTAATAAAATGTAGCGTAATTATTTTAATTATCGTTGTGACACAAGGCTCTATTGGACCGCATGAGTGTTGATGAAAATATTTCAGAGATAACTTTATGAGGACGACTGAAATATTGTTGAAACGTGAATTATTTACTATTATTATTATTAGGTGAAACCTAATAATAATTCAAGCTTCCAAAAAATGTTGGTTTCAACATCCTACCGCAGACCCCACACTGCAGCAGCAACTGCTCATGATACAGAGCTAGTGATTTTTCATCACTAGCTGGGGGATACGTGAACGGCCTCCCCCTGCATGTCACGACACTAACCACTATACCAGTGGACCAGACAAATGGGAATTGTTTAATATCTCCGTGTTACTTAATTAGAATCTGCACAATGCGTTACAGAGAAATGTTAAAATTTGTGTTACGTGACGAAGAATTGTTAGAATATGCGTGAGTAAAGTATTATGTTGCTGATAACACTTTAAAATACATTCATGTTACGTGACTAATGGCAGCTTAAATTATATTAATCCTACGTAACTAATGACAATTTAAAACATATTCGGGTTGCATGACTAATGACAATTTAAAATATTTTCGGGTTGCATGACTAATGACAATTTAAAATATATTCGGGTTACGTGACTAATGACAGCTTAAAATATATTCGGGTTATGTGACTAATGACAGTTTGGAATATATTCATACCAAGTGTTTAATGACAGCTTAAAACATATTCATGTCACGTTACTAATAACCGTTTGAAATATATTTATGTCTCGTAACTGAGGGCAGTTTAAAATATATTCGGGTTACGTGACTAATGACAGCTTAAAACATTCATGTCACCTTACTAATGACAGTTTGAAATATATTTATGTCTCGTAACTAAGGACTGTTTATATATTCAGCTGTCGTAGATTACAGAAAAGTTAAAAAAAATCTTCGTGTATACATAATTGTCCACTGAAAAATCACTAATTTTACATCGATGCGAAGCTACGACATTCGAAATTCTCTTATTTCATTCATTCATTTCGGATTTAATCTTATAAATTTACCGAAGGTCAGTCGTCATCTGCTTAAGCAATTATTGATAATGAAAATTGTGAAACTCGGTCTCCTTCAAACAAGCGGTAATATATTACATGTCTTTCACGCTGATGATTACCGTGACCATTTTATCTCTTAAAAGGGAATTAGATTACGAAATTAATTTTGACATCGCGAGTTTCAGCTTATCCTTTGTGAATGCATAACTTTGTAACACATGCGTGCTTTAACTTAGCAATTATATGTACGAATGTATAAATATATATATATATAGTATATATATATATATATATATATATATTATATTTTATATATATGTGTATATATATATACATATATATTTTATATAAATATATATATATATATATATATATATATATATATTATATATATGTGTGTGTGTGTGTGTGTGAGTCATATCACATTACCGTGATTCATATACATACATCGAGCTACAATGTCCTTTAATATCTAATTCGCTCTACCT
Source organism: Macrobrachium nipponense (assembly GCF_015104395.2). NCBI lineage: Eukaryota > Metazoa > Arthropoda > Malacostraca > Decapoda > Palaemonidae > Macrobrachium > Macrobrachium nipponense. The sequence continues at coordinate 89,566,250 of NC_087211.1, read as the reverse complement.
CGGAATTAATATATATATATATATATATATATATATATATATATATATATATATATATATATATATATATTGACATTGTGTTGTGTTCAGAGGGGAAGGAGGAGTTGGAGGGAGGTTGGAGAGGTGGAGAGCTGCACTTGAGGAGAGAGGAATGAGAATAAGCAGATAAAACAAAAAACCGAATATATGTGTTCTAGTATTACTGAGGACGGTGGAGGTAGCATAAGATTGGGTGGGGAAGAAATAAAGAAAGTACAGAAGTTCAAGTACTTAGGGTCCGTATTGGAGGATAGTGGAAGTATGGACCAAGAGGTGAGACACCGAATTCAGGCAGGATGGAATAACTGGAGGTCTGCACAGGGTACTCTGTGACAAGAAGGTCCCTCTGAAATTAGAAAGGAAAGTTCCATAGGACGGTGTCAGACCAGCAATGTTATATGGAACAGAAACAGCAAGTATGAGGAAAACAGAGGAGAGAAGATGGATGTAGCAGAAATGAGAATGTTGAGATGGATGTCGGGAGTAACAAGGGAAGATAGGATTAGAAATGAGTATATAAGAGGATCGACAAAGGTAGCTGAAAAATCGAAGAAAATACAGGAAGGAAGGCTTCGATGGTATGGGGACACCTATTGCGAAGGGAGGAACGTCATGTTGGAAGACATACGATGGAAATGGAAGTGCGGGGTAGAAGGAAGGAGGGAAGACCAAGAAAGAGATGGCGTGATTGTGTAAGGGAAGATATGGAATTGAAAGGTATAAATGAGAACGAGGCACAGGACAGAAATCGATGGAGACGACTCATTCGCAATGGCGACCCCATATAAAAATGGGTTTAAGCTAGGAAGAAGATATATATATATATATATATATATATATATATATTATATATATAGATATATATATCTAATATATATATATATATACTATATATATATATAGATATATATATCATATATATGATATGATGTATATAATATGCATATATATAGATATATATATATAAATATATATATATATATATATATATATATATATATATATATATATATATATATATATATATATATCATATATATATATTATATCATGAATTACCTGCTGAATCGTATATGAATCCCCATCGTACACAGAGGGCTCACCAACTTAACGTCAAATACCGTATACATACACTGTGTCATTTACCTCTCTCTCTCTCTCTCTCTCTCTCTCTCTCTCTCTCTCTCGCTATACAAATATTAAGGACTTTCCTTTCAACAGCCTTTTGCACGCCATCTATTTACCTCTTTCCATGTCCTTTCCTTCCCTGTCCTGACTCCTCCGAGTTGCACACTTATCCACTAACCCACCCACCAACCCCCGCTCCTCGATTCTTTCCATACTGCCTAACCATCTGAAAATAATCTGCTACTTGTTAAGTCTGTCGGTTGAAATTGACCTTTACAGGTTGGGGGGAAGGGGGTGAGTAGCCTAAGCCATACTACCTGAGAACTGCTACCCCAGGGAGGGCCACTGGCTTAGGAGATTTTGGGGGGGTCATTGCAGAAGAATTCGATGCCAGTCTTGATACAGTAATTCTTGTGCTGGCGTCTATCTAATCAGCCCAGAAATAAAGCGAGGAAAATTTTTGTACTGAGAGTTCCTAGAGATTATTGTAACGACTCCCGTAATTTACAATTTATTAAAATAGAATATAGAATTTAGGACAATGGACAGGGGCTGGGACCTAAAAGGTCATTCAGTGCTGAAACGGAAATTGACTGTAAAAAAGGGGTTGAAAGGTGTAAAAGAAGGAAAATCCCGCAGTTACACTACGAATCAATTGTTAGGAGAGGGTGGGAAGTAAGATGGAAGAAGGGGAACATGAACGGAGGTAGAGTAAGAGGGATGGAAGGGGTTGCAGTTAGGGGCCGAAGGGACGCTGCAAAGAGGTTGAAGTAATGCCTACAGAGTACTAAAAGCGAACGGGGATAATTTGAGCTACGCATCAAATCCTTCCACACCAATGGTACCAATTTTGTCTTAAAATAAATAAATAAATGAATAAAAAATGGAGAGATTTACGGTTTCTGGGACCCAGGTGTCGATTGATGTTGTGCATCAATTAAATTGTACAAACTGAATCCACGTTTTTTTTCCTAAAAAAAAAAAAAAAAAAAATTCGACTAAAATGTTTTGCGGTCTGAATCTGAAACATTTGACTCTGAAAAAAAAGAAAATTGTTCCTCTCCCTCGAGTGATACGAAGAATTGTTTATTGCTTTCGTTCTGATGCAAAACAATTGTCTGACTTATTTTGCGAGGAAATTTTGACTGGGGAGCGAAAATGCGTTTTATTCTTAACACAAAAATGGTTGGGGACTGGACGGTAATTCGAATTTTAAAATGCTTTAAAAGTTACATTAGAACTATATATGAGCCCATTTAAAGTACAGACACACCTAGTTTTATTCTTAGTAAATTAGAATCACAAAGGATGTATATTAAATATAGATATAAAGGCAATATTTCCAGGTATGTAACAAAAGAATTTTTAAACTATACGTTTTGATTTTGATTGATATTGATTTTGTAGCAAAATGTTATTTGAGTTTATATTCTTGTATTTAGAGAATTATTCAAATGTAAATTATTGGAATTTAATTGTATTTTTATAATAAAAGATAAAAAAAGTTTTATTTTTAGTACAATGATGGCTTAGGACTGAGCAATAATACGGATTTTAAAATGTGTTAAAGGCAACAGAAAACCCCACATAAATTCTTTTGTAGTATTAAACCTGCTGCAAGCACAAAGATTATCTTGAGCCATTAGAAGGAATACTACGATTTTTAAAATTGCTTTTAAGTTACAAAAACCAACCTGATGAGAAATAAAAAAAAATACTTTGAGTCACCAAGAACGATAATACATATTTTTAAATGTTTAAAATGCTACAAAAAATGTTTCTTGACTCATTACGAAAATGGATCAGATACACTTTATTAACATTTAAAACTTGAAATTCCCCACCTAGTTGTTTGTCAGGTATCTCATTTATTTATTAAAAAATGCAAATTTTATGCAAATCGCATAGTGGAAAATACAGTATGTAGAACAGATGAGATGAGCTCATGGGGCATTAATATAATAATAATAATAATAATAATAATAATAATAATAATAATAATAATAATAATAATAATAATAATAATAATAATGATAATAATAATAATTAGAAGTTAATAAAGTTATGAAACTGTTAGGATTTTAAACGACCACATCAAATTATGATGTATATCGTATTGGTTAACGACAGGTATCCTAAGGACTAACGATAGATAAAGCACTGACTAACGAAATGAACCGTAATGATTAACGTTTGACATTGGGGTGACAAACATGTATCGTAATGACTAACTGCGGGTATCGTGATGACTAACGACGGGTATGTGACGATTAACGATAGTTTTTGTGATGACTAACGATAGGTATCGTGGCAACAGACAGTAGGTATCGTGATGATTACCGACGGGTATCGTAATGATTAACGATAGGTATCGTTATGACTAACCAAAATGTCGGACGCGATGCGGGGAGGGGGGTTGGGGTTCCCCTGGGGGTGGGGGATGCAAGAATGAAAAATAAAAAGTTTAAATACCCAGAGGCGCATACCTTTCCGAAAAATTGCAAAAAGGTAAAAAATATATAAAGGTATTAAAAAAGAGCACAATTGTCTAAAAAAACGTAAAAATGAAAAGTCACTAAATAAATCTGACGAGTCTGGAATAATTCCGGATGAAAGTTTCCCCTTGATTTCCAGATTAACAAAACATCCTGGATTTCCGTTCAGTGTTAATGAATTCCATGTACATACTACAACGCTCTAACATAACGGGAAGAGGAATAAAATAACCTGTCCGCGTATAATTCATTTGATGTTCTGTTCCCCCTTCGGACTTGCAGTGAAGCTTCGAGAGTCTGCGAGGGTGATGTGATTATTTATTAATGTTTAATTTATATGCATATATTTATATATATACCCTCTATATATATATATATATCTATAATATATACTTGATATATATATATATATATATATATATTAAAAGGATTACTGCTCGCCTTGAAACTATCCAGTTTATACACTTGCCTTGAAAAGAAATATTGCCCAAGTCAACAGCAATAGTGTGACAAGAGCTTTAGGAGGTCGCAAACCTCTGCCAAGGCTAAGAATCCACCCCACCTCCCCCTCCCACTAACAAGGGATCCTTATACGTATCTCCCCAAAACTCTTGACAACTTGTCAGTCACGCTGCCAGCCTTCGTTAAAATTACCGTCAATATCTACAAAAAACTTTTCGTGTAAGCATGCTAAATATATATATATATATATATGTATATATATATATATATATATATATATATATATATTATATATATATATATTATTTATATTATATTTAGCATGATGACACGAAAGTCTTTCGTAGATATTGACGGTAAATTTTTAACGAAGGCTGGCAGCGTGACTGACAAGTTGTCAAGAGTTTTGGGGAGATACGTATAAGGATCCCTTGTTAGTGGGAGGGGGTGGGGGGTGGGGTGGATTTCTTAGCCTTGGCAGAGGTTTTGCGACCTCCTAAAGCTCTTGTCGCAATATTGCTGTTGACTTGGGCAATATTTCTTTTCAAGGCAAGTGTATAAACTGGGATAGTTTCAAGGCAAGCAGTAATCCTTGTTAATGATATATATATATATATATATATATATATATATATATATATATATATAATGTGTATATATATATATATATATATATATATATATATATAAAAATATATAAAAAATATTTTAATCGTGACAAAATGGGTGGGGGTTGCCAAAATCATGGCTACCCGGTTCCAACTTCGTCACCGTTGGCTGTAAACGGAAAGACTCGTTATATTACCTAATGCCTGACTACGTTTTCGGTAATGAATATCTTCATTGCCATATTCTGATGGGAATTAGGTTCCTTTACTGGCAATCTAGTGGCAATCATAGATGGACCAATGTCCCTTATGGCCTGTTTATATTTTCTCTCGCTTTTGAAACACTGTGACCTGACAATCGCATCTATCTGGCTCCATACTCGATCGGTCAGTATAGTGGAACTGGTTATGGGAACGTGTTTGCTTAAATTTATTATTACTTTGTTGAGCCAATCACAAATGCGTTTTATAACACAAACTTCAGAATGACAGTGTAAACGTCACAAACACGCAAACATTTCATATGTAAACTAATGATGTGATCCTGAAATTAGCATAAAATTAAGGCTTAAGAAGTCGCATTATACTTGCGTATACCCCGTCAGTGCATCTCATGCGGTGCACTGCAGGCATCACTTAAGGTTCCTTGCAGTGAGCCTTCGGCCCCTGGCTGCAACCACTTTCGTTCCTTTTACTGTGCTTCCTTTCATATTCTCTTTCTTCCAGCTTACTTTCCACCCTCTTCTAACACTTGTTTCATAGTGCCACTGCGAGGTTTTCCTCCTGTTACGCCTTTCAAACCTCTACTGTCAATTTCTGTTTCAGCGCCGAATGACCTTACAGGTCCCAGTGTTTGGCCTTTGGCCTGAATTCCATAATCAATTCGATATTCTATACTTGCATATATACGATATATGCTCAGAGATTTCACAAAACATTATCAACTGTTGTCAACATTTCGCTTCAATCAACATTAACACCATTTGCCAGCATACCGTCGTTCATTCTGGCCGCGTGATCGAGCAATTGCAAAATATTCAAATCAACCCCCCCCCCCCCCGAACTCCCCACTCCCAACCTCTCTCTCTCCCTCGTTGGAGAAACTGGAATAACGTACTGTAAATATTCTACATCGGCTTCTTAACATATTGTCGTTTTATGCAGATGCTGTGTAATTTACGCAACTTATCACAACAGCTTTGATGACTCATATCAGTCGAGTTTAATTTCCAGTTGCTAACTTTTCAATTTCCATGTTAGAGACCTAATTCTTGCAATTTATATATATTATATATACAAATATATAATTATATCTATCTATCTCTATCTATCTATATATATATATATATATATATATATATATATTATACAACACATCATATATATATATATATATATATATATATATATATATTATATATATATATATATATATTTATATATATATATATATACATGTATGCATGTACACTGCACATACATAATGTTGATCACCTGGGAGACTTCAAATGGGCAAATCATTCCGATTCAAGTGAAGTTAAGAGTATAAAAAACAGGACAGTTATTCGGTCGTTCTAATGTTTACTGCCCCAGACAGCAATTTTGCCTCATAGAGAGAGAGAGAGAGAGAGAGAGAGAGAGAGAGAGAGAGAGAGAGAGAGAGAGCGTACAAACGCACCATCACATTAACCACTTTGAATAAAAAGCGCCAAAATAGTCATAGACTTCGATTGTATCATCTCAAAAAGACTAGTAATTTATTTTGTTCTCAAAATCTAACGCTGCTACGTATTGCCCTATAAACCCGCACCCATAGTCTAACTACTCATAAAAAAAGAAGTAAATAAATAGATAGAAAATAAAAAAACCTGAAAATATAATGAAAGCTATACGAACTCAAATTACATGTACAATCAAACGCATATTACTGAGCGTATAAAACTAAATTTAATGGCTTTATTGGGTATCGCGGTAGTTTTGTTATACGTATAGTTGTATTAGGTTATTTCAGTTAATACTCACGTCAGAGTTCCCCAGGCATTGAAAATATTTCGCTCTAATTCTACATAAAGAGTGAATTCGGGCCAGCAACTATATACATATATCTATATAGATATATATATATATATATATATACTTACATATATATATATTATTATATATATATAATTAATTTATAATATATATACACACATATACATATATATATATATATATATATATATATATACATATATATATATATATATATATATATATATATATATATATATATATATATATATATATAAATTATGTATGTATATATATTCACACATATGTATATTATATCCTAAACTCAAGCAAGGCACAGACAGAAAGGATACTTAAACCGTAGGGAAAGAACTTACCTTAGCAATGGCATTTCGCCGTATTTGCAGTCTCAGTTGGCTTCGTAGGCTATTGTGGAATATATTCCCGGCTTTTGTTATTTAAATCTCCAAAATATTCCATTTGAATGTCGGGTCTTTTACTCCCTTGGGGTTAGAAGCCACTTTTCCCTTTAAAGCCTCTGCAAAGTTGTATAAACACTTTGACTCGAGCTTACGTACAATTTAGGCCTATTGACTAAGGCCACCAATTCGGGCGCCGTCTGCAGCTTTACAGGCTCCCTCTTGAGAGAACCTGGCGCGGGCTCTTGCCTCCACAAGCAATTAATAGAAATGCTCACACCTCCTTCATTGTCGAAATCTGGACTATCTTCATTTGTAACGAGCCACCAAAGTTTCGACAATTTCACCTGCTCGATTACCAGGTGATCAGTCAGGCCACCAACATCACCAGGTCAACCCCCACCAGAAATGTTATGTACTACTAACTATAGTAGTCAAAGTTTGACGAGTTACTCAGTACTCGCCGAGGGTTTATGCAGACAGCAGACGAACGCCAAGCGTGTTATTAGACTCATCTGACACCATTGCCGCTAGCGTTCGGCTAACTGGGTAATTATATCGTTGCGTCCTTGTTAATAGGTCAACTTATATCTATTTCTGTGACTTTGGTGGAATAGAATGGAATATAGTAGTAGGAGAGGGAAATAGTGAGATGGAAGAAAGATATGAACGGAGGCGCAGTAAAAGGCATAAAAGCGGTTTGCAACTAAGGGCCGAAGAGACGCTGCAAAGAACCTTTAGTAATGCCTACAGTGCTCCCCGTTAGGTGCACTTACAGCACTATTCCACTACGGGGATGACTTTGCTGTTTTTTGAACTGATATTCTTTATATTTTCGTCTGCATGGCGTTTGCCCATCCTACAGTTATTTATTTATTCATGATCATAACCATATTAGGAATGCATTTTAGCATCTTGTTTTACACTGTGTTGTTTTCGTATGTAAATAATGGTTCGTTTCATAACGAATTTAAATTACGTTATTTCTACTTTGTAATTTTTCCTAGTGAGCATTCAGTTTTGAATACCATAATTGTCTTATTCACTTCTTTCATAAGAAAGAGTTCCATTAACATAACAATAATGTTAATGTTTTTGCACTTGATAAATTTTAAGTACATTTTTACAAATTAGGTTTAGCACTTCACTTGCAATATGGAAACAGCTGTCCCAAACTCAATGTATATCCGTTTTGATGTATCCGCTCTTAGTAATCATTTCATCTAATAATCCACGTATAGCAAATTATATACATATGCCATATGCTTATTATATATAGTTTATATTAAAAAAAAAAAAAAAAAAAAAAAAAAAATTTTAGTATATGTATATTATATATATATTTATATATATATATATAATATATATAATATTGATATATATATATTTTATATATATATATATATATATATATATATATATATATATATCTATATATATATATATATTATCTATATTACGTTCCGGTTCAGGAAAGTAAAACACAGCAAGTTGTTCTTTTATTATATATATTATGCATAATACAGAGTCGTTTCATAGAAGCCAAATAAGGTAATTTGTAGCGTATGTTACAAGCAACAATATATATATATTTATATATATACCTATAATTCATACATTCGTATAACATTATCTGGATATAAAATAATTTCTGAATAGTAACTGTGCTGCACAACGATGCTGTTTTTATTTCTGCGTACCCAACGAACATGCAGGACATAAATATAAGCATATTAAATTTCGTGAAGACATCATCGAGCGGAGGCTGTACGCATTGCGCATGCGCAACATTGACTTTGGCGCGGCCTAGGCCAAAGGCAAAGGAACATTATTGTTCTTGTCCACGCGTGGTTTTTTTAACTCATTTGAAAATAATCACGACCAAATTAATATTCATAGAATAAATGGGCTCAGTTTTAAAAAGAGAAATGATGAGTGAAAACGCGTGGAATGCCTTTATGCGCGTATGCTAACATCAGTGATTTATCCCAACGGAAGGCGTTCTAAGCGTAGCCATGTTTCCCGCCCGAGTGTCTTCACAGTGCCACACTTTCTTGCGGCGAAAATTGTGGGGTTGTATCTTAAAGTCGAGTTTGTGCGGTTTCGTCAACACAGATGTTGGCGTTTCTCTCGCTGGGTTTTCCTTCTGCCATTCGTCGGCCTGAAACGAGAGAAGCAGAATTTTAGAGGAATATGATTATCTGTGACTGGGTAAATGACAAGCACATTTATATAATATAATATAATATAATAATAAAGTGGCTTAAATTACAGACTATTCAAAAATACAGACACAGCACACGCATATAAGAAATAAATTAAACCATTATTATGAACTTCATTCAAATAATCTAGATACAAAAAAAATTAATATCTGTAAACTGGCGTCACAACTATTATGGTAAAAAACACACACAGACACTTTATATATATACTTATACGAGGGTAAGTCAATAAGTATCCACACTCCAACTTTTTTTATTCAATACAACAGCAATACAAAGTTTACAATGACATCATTTTTCAACATAGTCACCCTGCTTTTCAATGCACTTGGTCTATCGTTGCACTAGCTTTTCGATACCCTCAGAAAAAAAAACGTTTTCTGTTGAGCATTGAGCCACGTATGCACCGCTTCCTTTACCTGGTGATCGTTGGCGAAACGACGGCCTCTTAAAGCATCTTTAAGAGGACCAAACAGATGGTAATCAGACGGGGCGAGATCAGGACTGTATGCAGGATGTTCCAACACCTCGAAATGAAGTTCTTGAAGAGTGTTAATGGTGTGGGTGGCGGTATATGGACGGGCGTTGTCATGCAACAAAAGAACGCCTTCCGACAATAAGAGGCCGTCGTTTCGCCAACGATCAGCAGTTGAAAGAAGCGATGCATATGTGGCTCAGTGCTCAGCAGAAAACGTTTTTTTTCTGAGGGTATCGAAAAGCTAGTGCAACGATGAACCAAGTGCATTGAAAAGCAGGGTGACTATGTTGAAAAATGATGTCATTGTAAACTTTGTATTGCTGTTGTATTGAATAAAACAAATAAAAAGATTGGAGTGCGGATACTTATTGACTTACCCTCATATATATATATATATATATATATATATATATATATATATATATATATATATATATATAAGTCAATAAGTATCCGCACTCCATTTTTTTTTTTTTTTATTTTTTTTATTTAATACAACAGCAATACAAAGTTTACAAAGACATCATTTATATATATATATATATATATATATATATATATATTATAGATAATATATATTACAACAACTATTTTTAATTATTTTTAAGTAACGTTCAAAGTGTAGATCCAATTCAAGACTGAAGATATAACCAACCATTCTAGCGAACTGTAACCTACGTAGCAGCTGACTGGCCTGTCCCCCTTTGAATTTAAGGGTGACAGTCCAATTTTCAAAGAAGAGAAAAGTTTGGAGACGTCTTTTGAGCGTTAACGAATCCGGAGTGAGATCTGAATCAGTTTCAACAATAGGACAGGAGAGAGAGAGAGAGAGGAGGAGCCAATGAACGAAATCTGAGACAATGGGAAAGAAGAGGTTGCGTGTTGGTCGGCGTAAGTTACGCGCACACCATGTGCAATATTTCTCAATGGAGCCACATTTAGTGCTAGTAGTGGGAGTAGTAGTAAAATAGAAAATAGAAATAAGGCCAAAGTCCAAACGCGGGAACCTGTGAGGTCATTCAGTCCTGAGACGGAAATTGACAGTGAGAAGGGGTGTAAGTTGTAGCAGGAGGACAGCCTCGCAGCTGCACCATGAAACCACTGTTAGGAGAGGGTGGAAAGTCTGATGGAAGACAGAGAATATGAACGGAGGCACAGTAAAAGGAAGGAAAGGGGGTTGCAGTTAGGGACCGAAGAGATGCTGCAAGGAACCCTAGGTAATGCTTACAGTGCACCGCATGAGGTGCACTGACTGCACTAACTCGCTACATTAGGTTTTATCAAAATGTGTGTGTGTGTGTGTGTGTGTGTGTGTGTGTGTTAGAGAGAGAGAGAGAGAGAGAGAGAGAGAGAGAGAGAGAGATTATCCTCTTCTGCACAACAAAAGCCAGACTGAGCTCCCCTGTTAAAAGCAAAACCTGTCGAAGAGAATCTATATACTACACATCCTCGCAAGCAATCTTTGAAGAATAATCCTTTCCCTTTGGAGAGTAAGAACACTTGTTTACCGTCTATGATGCAATGCATTTGCCTCTTAACATCGATTTTGGCCTTATCTAAGTTACGGGATGGCGACGAGAAAAAAAAGAAAGAAAGAAAGAAAGAAAGAAAGAAAGAAAGAAAGAAAAAAGGGAATACCGAGCGTTCAAGCAGACAAAAGTCTTTACTGAAAAGTGGGAAGAATGTCTGACAGTAATGGATTCTCCAGGCAACAGATGGCAGCACCTCTCAACCCGTTACACGGTTTCCCACTTCCTGTGCCAGTAGCCGTTTCTCATGGTCTCTCGTGACAATGGGCTCCTTCCTTGATATTTCCAAAGTTTTTACTACCGCTGTTAAGGGGGAGTCGATTTTAAAAGACTGGGCTCTTCAAGTGTGAAGCGTGACACTTCTGGCTGAAAAATAAGGCCATTCTCAGCCAAAAGATTTCATGCATTTATTCGCTACGATATTGCTTTTTTTATACAGAAGTTCCGAAAGGAAATAAAACTTGGACGGTACAGAGGAGAGTTGGATGGTTTGATCAATTTAGAAAGGCAATGCCTGACCTGGCTGGTCACATATCTACCTGAAAATGGCTCCAATTTCTAATTTTTATTCTTGGAAAAATTGGTTTCCTTAAGAATAAGGATGTCGATGGAGAAAAACAAAACTACCATTCAATGTTTCATTCATGTTTCCTCTCATGTGTAGAAGATACTGTGGATCCATACACTCATTTTGGAAGTTCGCTGAACTAAGTAATTATAATATCACAATTCACACTATATGCAGCCTCAACAAAGTTAAGATAAAACTTAACACTGAAAAATACGTCATTCTTTCTGTATCCCATTATATATATATTTTTTATAACTTCAAACGTTTATATTATTTTCCATGTAGTCCTATTGAAAAAAAAAAAACCTGTAAAATGAAAAATAGCAGGAAAAAAAGAAATTTGTCAATATTCTTATGTAATACTTCCCTTGTACATTCCTAAAGTCCCAATTAATTGGCCCTTTTATGTCATAAGCTGCGTATATATATTATATATATATATATATATATATATAGATAGATAGATATAGATAATAGATATATATATATATATAGAATATATATATATATATATATATACACACACCACACACCACACACACACATATATATATCACAAATATATATATATATATATATATATATATATATATATATATATATATATATATATATATAAATGTACACACATACTTATATATGTATATAGATGAACATATATAACCTAAACGTATCCCTCTACGATAAAGACAAGAAACACTGTATTAAATAAAAGAAAGGTAAAAGTAAAGTCCTCTCTCTCTCTCTCTCTCTCTCTCTCTCTCTCTCTCTCTGTGTCTCTCTCTCTCTCTTTCTCTCTCTCTTCTCTCTCTCGGGAAGACGAGAAGAGGAAACGCTCATTGCATAATTCTTCTTGTCCTTATGATATGCAAGAATAATACCCCCCCCCCCACCCTCCCCTCAAAGACGGGGCATTTGAAGACCCGACTAACTTCTCCGAAAAAAGTCGTGTTGCTGTCTGGATTCGCGAAAAGGGTTTGTGGGGGGAGGGCTGGTGGGGGCGGGGAGCGTGTCGCTAATTGAGCAAAAATGCTGAGAAATGCGCGTTTAAAGAGAGAGAGAGAGAGAGAGAGAGAGAGAGAGAGATTAAGTTCTCATTAACGGTGAGGAAGTAAAAGCAGACGCAGCCAGTCGAGAGAGAGAGCGAGAGAGAGAGAGATAGAGAGAGAGAGAGAGAGAGAGAAGGGTGCATATTACTGAGAAAGGAATTCAGCAGTGATCCAAAATAAAGGAAAAAGGAAGCAGAAAGAAAAGAACGAAAGAACAAAAAATGAAAAGTAAAATGGAAGAGGAAAACAATAAAAAAGAGGAAAACATAAGAAGAAATAAAGAACGAAGTCAATGATTCTTAGAAAAGTAAACACCGGTAAAAAAAAAAGTAAAAAAAAGTAAAAAAAAAGTAAAAATAAAAGTTGAGAATAAGAAAGGAGAAAGCACATCAAAGAAAGAGGATAGAGAATGGAAAACAGACGCACAAATAGCGACAGAAACAAAATGTGAAAGGAAACACCAATGAATGAAAATGAGGGAAAGAAATACAAGAAAAAATACATAAAGGCAAGAATGACAGATCATCTGGTCTGTCAGAAGAAGAAGAAAAAGAAGATGAAGAAGAAGAAGAAGAAGAAGAAGAAGAAGAAGACCCAAGCAGATGATAATAAAAGAAGAAAATAAAAAGTGGCATGAAGGCAGAAGGAAGGAGGAGGACGAGGTGGTGAGAAGGGGGGAGGGATAGTGACAGGTGAGTGTGTGGTGGTGGTAAGGAAGAAGAGGAGGAGGAGGGGAGGAATAAATTAGAAAAGCAACAAGAAGCAAGCTGGGGATGACAATAGGAGAGGAGCAGGAAGTGACAAGAGAAATGGAGAGGAGGAGGAGGAGGAGGAGGAGGAGGAGGAGGAGGAGGGGGGGGGGGGAGAGAGGGGGAGAGGCCCTTTCTCCAGCAGAGCGTAAGGGAAACGTCCCATTGTTGCAAAATTTGAGCAGCGTCAGATGAATGCGGAGGAGAACATCGGGCTGTGGGATGGACGCTCTCTCTCTCTCTCTCTCCCCCCGGGAGGATGGGATGGGAGATGTGCAAGACAAAGGGAAAAGGGACAGGAAAGACAAAGTATGGAATGGGCAATGGGCACGAAAACGAGAGGCGGAAGTGAATAAATGGAATGGGCAATTTGCACGACAAAGTGAAAGGAAAGTGAAAGGATGGAATGGGTGGTTTGCACGACAAATGGAAAGCAAAGTAACAATATGGAATGGGCGATGTGCACGGCACATAAAAATCAAAGTGAGAGTATGGGATGGTCGATATGCCCGAAGAGACGGGAAAGTGGCAGTATGGAATGGGCAACATGAGACTAAAGAGAGGGCATTTTACACAACGAAACTATGTAAAAATACGGAAACTGCATTGTTGCAAGACTAAGGGGAAGGAGACAGCAAAGGAATGAAGGAACGTGACGGAAGGATCTGCGAAGTACTAATTAGCAGTGACTTGAAAGAATATCAAAAGAGGGAGATGCGATTGAAGAATGCGTCAGAATAACGATGGGAAGGGTGAAACTCAATCAAGAATGGGCCAGAAACTAGATAAAACGAGAGGTTATTAGAAGAACATGTTAATAGCACTGAATAGGTAAGAAAAAAAGGTAAAAAAGCAAGCTTACGAAAATTGAAAATGAAACTGGTTACACACCCCACGATACGAGCAGACACGAAAGCGAAGAATCAGTCACAAATACAATATAGAAATTATTTTTATTATTATTATTATTATTATTATTATTTGTTCTATCACAGTCCTCCAATTCGACTGGGTGGTATTTGTAGTGTGGGGTTCCGGGTTGCATCCTGCCTCCTTAGGAGTCCATCACTTTTCTTACTATGTGCGCCGTTTCTAGGATCACACTCTTTTGCATGAGTCCTGGAGCTTCTTCAGCCTCTAGTTTTTCTAGATTCCTTTTCAGGGATCTTGGGATCGTGCCTAGTGCTCCTATGATTATGGGTACAATTTCCACTGGCATATCCCATATCCTTCTTATTTCTATTTTCAGATCTTGAAGACTTATCCATTATTTCCATCTCTTTCGACTCTCAATTCTGATGTCCCATATTATTATTATATTATTATTATTATTATTATTATATTATTATTTATTATTTTATTTATTATTATTAATTATCATTGATTAGTTATTATTATTTTATTATTAAACTATTATTATTATTATTTATTATATTATTTATTATCATATTCAGCAGATGAAACCCTTATTCATAATGCAACAAGCAGGCCACAGGCGTCACTGACTTGAAATTCAAGCTTCCAAAGAATACGATATTCATTCGAAAGAATGAACTGAACTTATGGGAAATACAGAAAGAAGAGATGACGTTTTAATAAAAGAAAAAAATATAAAAAATTAAAAAAATGTATACGAAAACATAGGTGAACCAAAGAAGTGATAAAAGTGTCCAAAAAATTGAAAAAAGGTACAAAATCAAAATGCTACAAAGGCAAAGGAAAAAGGTCTACTTCTACTATATATCACGACAGGAAGAAGACTGACAAAGGAGAAACAGGTTAAAGAGGATCAGAACAAAAGGACGGAAGCAAGATGGAAAAAGGAGATAACAATGGAGAGTTGTTGGAAGTCATAATAAACTGGAAAATGGATATTAAATTCTGCATGATTAAAATTCCATGGACAAAAGCGGCCTGGGTGACAATGATCCCCTCCCCCCCGACCTCCAGGCTCCACTCCCTTTGGACAACCCCAGGGGGGAAAACCACCCACCTCCCCTCCCCTTGGACACCCCAGGGTGAGGGGGGATACAAACAACCGGGGGGATACAAACAACCATCACCCCGACCCCCCAACCCCCCAACCCCCCAACCCCCCAACCCCCAACCCCAACCCCAACCCATTTTTCCCTACAGGGCATATGACCAAGAAAATACCTGAAATTCTAAACAAGTATACAGGCAAGAACATATTCATACTTTCTCTCTCTCTCTCTCTCTCTCTCTCTCTCATATGCATGAATGCAAAGCACAGATTTGGTTAATGGAAGCAGGAGGATTACTGTAGCCTATAATAAAATCAAGTTATTTATATTAAATCACTCCTGTAAGGAATGATTTACTTCGGCTCCAGTGAAAATATAACGGAATTCACCGGATGAAGGGAAAGTGAGTTGGACTAAACTCATATCCTCTCTTCAGGACAGTTTGGGCTCGAATCTTACCTGGCAGGAGGCAGTACCGTTTGAATGGGATTCGGAGAGAGATCCAGGGAAGGGGTTAATGGACCACCACTGAAAGGGCCCTCTAAAGTAGGATACTCTGAAGGGTATCTTACGGTAGGCCTTGTAAGAGGAAGAGTTACTAGAGAGCATCCTACGGTAAGGGTTGTAAATGGAAGAGAAAGGTAGCTAGCTGAAGGATATCCTGGGATAGGGGTAGTAAGAGGAGGAGGAGGAGGAGGGAAGGTTCCTCAAAGGGTATCCTGCGGTAGGGATAATAAGAAGAGAAGGGAAGGTGGCTGAAGAGTATCCTTCGGTATGGATTGAGAGAGGAGAGAAGAGAAGATTCCTAAAGGGTATCCGGCAGTAAAGGTAGTGAGACAACGAAGGTAAGGTTCCTATATGGTATCCTGACGTAATGCTATCAAAAGGAAGAAGGAAGGTTCCTACAGGGTATCCTGCAACAAGGGGTAAGGGGTGGGAGGTGACGGTTCTCATAGAGGGTCCGTGGAGGGGTGACTGGCGTAGTATTTAGATTCGAAGCGAAGGGGCGAATTCAATTATGCCTTCAACGGTGGTTCGGCTTCGTAATGCATTTTTGAAAGGCAGGGAATAAACCGGATGTGTTTACTTCATCTGTTTTTGTTTTGCTAAAATTTCTATTCCATGTTTGAATGATGAGAGGCCTGAATAATAAACCAGGGAATTGGTTCTGTTTTTATATTTGCGGATGGATTTGAGGCACTGACAAAAATAAATAAAAAATAAATAAATAAACGTAACACCGGCTGACCTTTGTTATACACGTGGACGATTTTATTATAGTTTTCATTTTTGTTAGAGAAGGTTCCAAGCACTTAAAACAAATGTAAACAATGACAAATGTAATACAAAGAATGAAAATGTGATTTTTTTTTTATCGGCGATCAAATCACACGATTGCAGCCAATATTATTGTTGGAATTATTCTTCCTAATGAACTTGCATAGATGTATATATATATAATATATATATATAAATATATATATATATATATATACATGTATACATACATACATATATATATATATATATATATATATTATATATATATAAATAGATATATATATATATATATATATATATATATATATATATATATATATATATGTAATGTATACATACCTCATATATATAATAATATATATATATATATATATATATATGTATATATATATATATATATATATATATCTATATATATATATATATATATATATATATGTATGTATATAATCTAGTAACTGATAAATCCATAATGAATATGCAAGAGAAGACAAGGAGTTTAATATCCTCTGCAGGAAGTGACGAAATTCATTATTGTCTTGAACGACTACCAAAGGCATCTGTAAGTTAGTCGCTTAAAAAAATCCCAAGCTGGCTAACAAGTTTTAGGCCTAGTCACAAATGACTTTGTGGTGTAGAGAGTTAGAATAAAGGTTACAGAGTAGGCCTAATAATTCTCGGAACTGTATTTATCACCCAAGTAATCTCTCGCTTCCATTTAGTGAATTTATGTTTTTCATTTATGCGCATGAGAGAGAGAGAGAGAGAGAGAGAGAGAGAGAGAGAGAGAGAGAGAATTATTTATAAGATTTATTCTTGTTGGCTGTGATCATTAATTCTCCTGAGAAGAGAAGGAGAGAGAGAAGAGAGAGAGAGGAGAGAGAGAGAGAGAGAGAGAGAGAGAGAGAGAGTTATTTATAAGATTTATTTTTGGTGGCTGTGATCATTAATTAATTTGAGAGAGAGAGAGAGAGAGAGAGAGAGAGAGAGAGAGAGAGAGATTCTCACTACTATTTCTAAAACCGCACACCGCCAGTCCGCAGAACCCAATCAATCAACCAATAGTTTTAAGTGATAATTAATGTACGAATGCATTCATGCACTTCCAAGCACAGCTGCACTAACTGGTGTCTATGCAGAGAAAAAACTCTTAAAATGAAAAGCAAAAAAATGAAATCAAACGAACAACAGGTATTTAAATCATGACAGACACTTAATCAATCTCACAGGTTTGACTTTCATCCCAAAGACAGCATGAAAAAAAAACTATAGAATAAACGCAACCAGCCGATTACACAGAAAAACTCAGAAATGAACAGGAATTTAACCCAGACAGACAATTTCTCTATCCCCCAGGTCCGTCTTCCTTAATAACGACCTTTAAAAAAAACAACACAAACACAAAAAATACAATAAATGCGTCTTGCTATCAACCGAAAAAAATCCTCTCTCAAGTGTCATGCCAAACACCTGTTTCCAATCTTCCTTAGAAAAAAAAAAAAAAAAAACACACACACACACACACACAATACAATAAACGCAACTAAGGGGAAAAAAATTCCCAAGAGTCATACCAAACACCTGTTTCCAATTCCAGTACTGCTGTAGCCTCTGCTACGGACAACAGATGCGCAATTATGAGACGAGAGAGAGAGGGAGAGAGAGAGAGTCCCCCTCGGCTGAAAACTTGTCATAATTTTCGGGTCGCCAGAAGTTTTTGTTTTGGGAGGAGGAGGAGGAGGAGGAGGAGGAGGAGGAGGGGCGGGGGCGAAAACAGCGAGAATACCAATAGTACTATGGACTACTGGCTCAAGATAGCTTCGCCTCGGTTAAGGAGAGGGAAGGAAGAGCTGAATTCTAATTAGTGACGTTATAAAGGCGAACATTGTCACATCGATCTAGGCAATTGCAAGAGAGAGAGAGAGAAGAGAGAGAGAGAGAGAGAGAGAGAGAGAGAGAGAGAGTAAACTTAAAATGAGTTTAGTTTGGCTGCCTGTGATCAATCATCAGGAATTCTATCTTGTTATCAGAGAGAGAGAGAGAGAGAGAGAGAGAGAGAGAGAGAGAGAGAGAGAGAGAGAGAGAGAGAATCTAATAAGGTTGTATTCTTGATGTCTGTGATTAGTGATCAGTAATTCTCTTGAGAGAGGAGAGAGAGAGAGAGAGAGAGAGAGAGAGAGAGAGAGAGAACATAAAATGAGTTTAATTTTGCTGGATGTGATCAACAATCAGTAATCAGGAATTCTATCTTGTTATGCATCTTTAATGCTCTCTCTCTCTCTCTTCGTCTTTCTTTGTGTGTGCATGTTTCTTCATCTTTGTTCTGATAGATTCCATCCAATTTCTTTCGAACCAAGAATTGGCATTTACCAAATGAACAAATTGAATTCACTTTGTTCAAAGATTCTTTAATCATCTTGGCTACTGAAGTATCTAGATTGAGAGAGAGAGAGAGAGAGTTTACAATTCTTATTGAGTGGTTATTTGCATTTTCTGGCAGAATGTACGTTATTCAACGTTCATTGCAGTCGTGCATGTTTTTACATATCCTCCTGTTTAACGTGGAGTCAAGTGATAATTCTACAAGTTTTATCGTTTAAGATATTTTTTAAATATAGTTTAAATTCACATTTTTTTCTTGTTATACTTCAAGACAATTTAAAAAAAAATATGTTGGAAACGGAGTGTTGGACGGTTAACACACACACACACATAAATAAAATAAAAAATTAATAAATAATATTATTTTTTATTATATACTGGTAGCTATATATATAATATATATCTATATACTAAATAAAATATATTATAGATTATAATATTATATATATATAAATACAAATATATCTTTGCATGCATATACTATATAGGATATATATATAAATATATGTATATATTATGTATATATGTATAGATATATATATATATATATATATATATATATATATATATTATATATAGTATATGTATATATATCATCTTTATATACATGCATAC